>NC_092036.1:28677338-28832235 GCF_003086295.3 Arachis hypogaea | reverse complement strand
ATTTATACGCTTTTGGCATTGTTTCATATAGTTTTTAGTAAGTTTAAGCTACTTTTAGGGATGTTTTCATTAGTTTTTATGTTAAATTCACATTTCTGGACTTTACTATGAGTTTGTGTGCTTTTCTGTGATTTCAGGTAAATTCTGACTGAAATTGAGGGATTTGAGCTAAACTCTGAAGAAGGCTGACAAAAGGACTGCTGATGCTGTTGGATTCTGACCTCCCTGCACTCGAAATGGATTTTCTGGAGCTACAGAACTCTAATTGGCGCGCTCTCAACGGCGTTGGAAAGTAGACATCCAGGGCTTTCCAGCAATATATAATAGTCCATACTTTATTCGAAGAATGACGACGTAACTTGGCGTTGAACGCCGAGTACACGCTGTGTCTGAAGTTTGACGCCAAGAAATGCCTCTACACGTGAATTCATCAAGCTCAGCCCAAGCACACACCAAGTGGGCCCCGGAAGTGGATTTATGCATCAATTACTTACTCATGTAAACCCTAGTAGCTAGTCTAGTATATATAGGACATTTATCTATTGTATTAGACATCCTGGATTGTATTTTGATCCTGTGATCACGTTAGAGAGGGCTGGCCATTCGGCCATGCCTGAACTCTTTGCTTATGTATTTTCAACGGTGGAGTTTCTGCACACCATAGATTAAGGGTGTGGAGCTCTGCTGTACCTCAAGTATTAATGCAATTCTATTATCTTTTATTCAATTCTCTCTTATTCTTATTCCAAGATATTCATTCGTACCCAAGAACATGATGAATGTGATGAGTCAGATTACCCTCATTATCATTCTCACTTATGAATGCGCGTGATTGACAACCATGTCCGTTCTACATGCAACAGAGCTTGAATGCGTATCTCTTAGATTCCCCAACAGAATCTTCGTGTATAAGTTAGATAGTTGGCGGCATTCATCTGGATCCGGAAAGTCCAACCTTGTCTGTGGTGTTCCGAGTAGGATCCTGGGAGTCCGGAAAGTCCACCTTGTCTGTGGTGTTCCGAGTAGGATTCCGATCATGAATGACCGTGACGTGCTTCAAACTTTAACCTGCTGGGCGTTGGTGACAGACGCAAAAGAGGGATTCTATTCCAGTAGGAGCGGGAACCAACCGGTGATTAGCCGTACTGTGACAGAGTGCGTTAGCATAGTTTTCACTGCGAGGATGGGATGTAGCTATCAGCCATGGGTGATGCCTCCAGACTGGTTAGCTGTGCGAGTGACAGCCGCACAGGTTATTTCCCCGTGAGAATGAAAGTAGCCACAGTTGATGGTGAACCCCTATACAAAGCTTGCCATGGAAAGGAGTGAGAAGGATTGAGTAGAAGGAGTAGGAGAGCAGGCGTCCAAGAGCTCTACAGCATCTCCATCCGCTTATCTGAAATTCCCACCTTTGAATCTGCATAAGTGTTCTATCCCTTTTATTATTTATTTCTTTTTATTATTCCTATCCTCAAACCCATAAATAATGTTTAATTTGCCTGACTGAGATTTACAAGGTGACCATAGCTTGCTTCATACCAACAATCTCTGTGGATTCGACCCTTACTCACGTAAGGTTATTACTTGGACGACCCAGTACACTTGCTGGTTAGTTGAACGAGATTGTGAAGAAAATAAACAATGCCCTCAGAGTATACATCTTTTATAAATCCAATTACAAGAAAAAAGGGAATCACAATTTCGTCCACCAAGTTTTTGGCGCCGTTGCCGGGGATTGTTCGAGTATGGACAACTGACGGTTCATCTTGTTGCTCAGATTAGGTAATTTTCTTTTCAAAAATCTTTTTCAAAATTTTTTTTTCTTTATTTTTCGTTTTCCCAAAAATGTTTTTCGAAAAAAAATTATAAAAATACAAAAAAATTAGAAAATCATAAAAATCAAAAATATTTTGTGTTTCTTGTTTGAGTCTTGTGTTAATTTTTAAGTTTGGTGTCAATTGCATGCTTTTAAAATTTTTTCTTGCATTGTTTTCGAAAATCCATGCATTCATAGTGTTCTTCATGATCTTCAAGTTGTTCTTGACAAGTCCTCTTGTTTGATCTTGATGATTTCTTGTTTTGTGTCTTTTGTTGTTTTTCATGTGCATTTTTGCATTCATAATTTTCATGCATTAAAGATTTCTAAGTTTGGTGTCTTGCATGTTTTCTTTGCATCAAAAACTTTTCAAAATTATGTTCTTGATGTTCATCATGATCTTCATAGTGTTCTTGGTGTTCATCTTGACATTCATAGCATTCTTGCATGCATCTTGTGTCTTGATCCAAAATTTTCATGTTTTGGGTCATTTTTGTGTTTTTCATTCAATATTTAAAAATCAAAAATATCTTTTCCTTATTTTCCTCCAAAATTTCGAAATTTTGGGTTGACTTGGTCAAAAATTTTTAAAAATTAGTTGTTTCTTACAAGTCAAGTCAAAATTTCAATTTTAAAAATCTTATCTTTTCAAAATCTTTTTTCAAAAATCATATCTTTTTCATTTTTTTTTAATTTTCGAAAATTTCAAAAATATTTTTCAAAATATTTTCAAAATCTTTTTCTTATCTTTTTATCCAATTTTCGAAAAATTAGCTAACAATTAATGTGATTGGTTCAAAAATTTGAAGTTTGTTACTTTCTTGTTAAGAAAGGTTCAATCTTTAAATTCTAGAATCTTATCTTGTAGTTTCTTGTTAGTTAAGTAATTTTTAAAATTAAATCTTTTTTTTCAAATATCTTTTTCAAATATATCTTTTTATCTTTTATCTTATCTTTTTCAAAAATTTTATCTTTTTCAAAATTTGATTTCAAAATATCTTATCTAACCTCCTATCTTCTTATCTTTTTCAAAATTTGATTTCAAATCTTTTTCAATCAACTAACTAACTCCTTGTTTGTTTCTTATCTTTTTCAAAACCACCTAACTACTTTTCCCTCTCTAAATTTTCGAAAATTCTCCCCCTCTTTTTCAAAAATTCTTTTTAATTGTTTTAAATTCTAATTTTAATCTCATCTCATCTTTAATTTTCGAAAATCACTAACCATTTTTTCAAAATTATTTTCGAAAATTTCTCTTCTCTTTTCTTATTCTATTTAATTATTTAATTACTAACACTTCTCTTCACCTCTCTTCATCCAAATCCGAACCTCCTCCTTCATTCTTCTACCCCTTTCTTCTTCTACTAACATAAAGGAATCTCTATACTGTGACATAGAGTATTCCTCTTTCTTTTCTTGTTTTCTTCTCTTTCTTATGAGCAGGAACAAGGAAAAGGGCACTCTTGTTGAAGTTGATCCAGAACCTGAAAGGACTCTGAAGAGAAAATTAAGAGAAGCTAAATTACAACAATCCAGAAACAACCTTTCAGAAATTTTCGAACAAGAGAAGGAGATGGCAGCCGAAAATAATAATAATAATAATGCAAGGAGAATGCTTGGTGACTTCACAAAGCCAACATCCAAGTTTGATGGAAGAAGCATCTCCATTCCTGCCATTGGAGCCAATAACTTTGAGCTTAAGCCTCAACTAGTTGCATTAATGCAACAAAACTGCAAGTTTTATGGACTTCCATCTGAAGATCCTTATCAGTTCTTAACTGAATTCTTGTAGGTCTGTGATACTGTAAAGACGAATGGAGTTAATCCTGAAGTCCACAGACTTATGCTTTTCCCTTTTGCTGTAAGAGACAGAGCTAGAATATGGTTGGATTCACAACCTAAGGATAGCCTGGACTCCTGGGATAAGCTGGTCACTGCATTCTTAGATAAATTCTTTCCTCCTCAAAAGCTGAGCAAGCTGAGAGTGGATGTTCAAACTTTCAAACAAAAAGATGGTGAATCCCTCTATGAAGCTTGGGAAAGATACAAGCAGCTGACCAAGAGATGTCCATCTGACATGTTTTCAGAATGGACCCTATTAGATATATTCTATTATGGTCTCTCTGAATTTTCGAAAATGTCACTGGACCATTCTGCAGGTGGATCTATTCACCTGAAGAAAACGCCTGAAGAGGCTCAAGAACTCATTGACATGGTTGCAAACAACCAGTTCATGTATACCTCTGAGAGGAATTCCGTGAATACTGGGGTCCCTCAGGAGAAGGGAGTTCTTGAAATTGATGCTCTGAATGCCATACTGGCTCAGAACAAAGTGTTGACTCAACAGGTCAACATGATCTCTCAAAATCTGAATGGATTGCAACATGCATCCAACAGTACTAGAGAGGTAGCTTCTGAAGAAGCTTATGATCCTGAGAACCCTGCCATGGCAGAGGTTAATTATCTGGGTGAACCATATGGAAATACCTATAACCCATCATGGAGAAATCATCCAAATTTCTCCTGGAAGGATCAACAAAAACCTCAACAAGGTTTTAACAATGGTGGACGCAATAGGCTGAATCATAGTAAGCCATATCCATCATCTTCTCAGCAACAGACAGAGAACTCTGAACAAAATAATTCTAATTTAGCTAATATAGTCTCTGATCTGTCAAAGGCCACCTTCAGTTTCATGAATGAAACAAGATCCTCCATTAGAAATTTGGAGGCACAAGTAGGCCAGCTGAGTAAGAAAGTTATTGAAACTCCTCCCAGTATTCTCCCAAGTAATACAGAAGAGAATCCAAAAGGAGAGTGCAAAGCCATTGACTTAGTCAACATGGCCGAAAGCACAAAGGAGGAGGAGGACGAAAATCCTAGTGAGAAAGAACTCCTGGGATGTCCTCCAAGCAAAAAGGAGCTTCCTAATAAGGATCCTGAGGAATCTGAGGCTCACACAGAGACCATAGAGATTCCATTAAATCTCCTTCTGCCATTCATGAGCTCTGACTATTATTCATCCTCTGAAGAGGATGAAGATGTGACTAGTGAGCAAGTTGCTCAATATCTAGGAGCTATCATGAAACTGAATGCCAAGCTATTTGGTAATGAGACTTGGGAAAGTGAACCTCCCTTGCTCATTAGTGATTTGGATACATGGATTCAGGAAACTCTACCTCAAAAGCGACAAGATCCTGGCAAGTTCTTGATACCTTGCACCATTGGCACCATGAGCTTTGAAAAAGCTCTGTGTGATCTTGGGTCAGGGATAAACCTTATGCCACTCTCTGTAATGGAGAAGCTAGGGATCATTGAGGTGCAACCTGCTTTGTTCTCACTGCAATTGGCAGATAAGTCAGTGAGACAAGCTCATGGGATAGTAGAGGACGTGCTTATGAAAGTTGAAGACTTTTACATCCCTGCTGATTTCCTAATCCTAGATACTAGGAAGGAAGATGATGAATGCATCATCCTAGGAAGACCTTTCCTAGCCACAGCAGAAGCTGTGATAGATGTCAACAGAGGAGAGTTAGTCCTTCAATTGAATGGAGAATATCTTGTGTTTCAAGCACATGGCAATCCCTCTGTGACAAAAGAGAGTAAGCATGAAGAGCTTCTCTCAGTTCAAAGTCAAGAAGAGCCCACACAGTCAAACTCTAAGTTTGGTGTTGTGAAGCCACAACCAAACTCTAAGTTTGGTGTTGGGACTAGACAACATTGACTTGATTGCTCTGTGGCTCCATGAGAGCCACTGTCAAGCTATTGACATTAAAGAAGCGCTTGTTGGGAGGCAACCCAATTTTATTTATCTAATTTTATTTTATTTTGTTTCTTTGTTATTTTTGTGTTTAATTAGGTACATGATCATGAGGAGTCACGAAAAAATCAAAAAAATTAAAAACAGAGTCAAAAACAGAAGAAAAAAATTTTTCACCCTGGAGGACGCACGGGCCGGCGTTCAGCGCCCAGAAGATGCATCTGGCGGGCGTTCAACGCCAGAACAGAGCATCTTCCTGGCGCTGAACGCCCAAAACAAGCAACATCCTGGCGTTTAACGCCAGGATGCGCACGCAGAGGACAATCTGGCGCTGAACGCCAGAAACAAGCTTGAAACTGGCGTTCAACGCCAGAATCAAGCATCACATGGGCGTTTAACGCCCAGAACATGCACCAATGGGCGTTTGAACGCCAGAATGGTGCATGAAGGCAATTTACACGCCTATAGGGTGAAGGAATGGTATTTCTTTTCACCTCAGGACCTGTGGACCCCACAGGATCCCCACCTCAGGACCTGTGGACCCCACAGGATCCCCACCTACCTTTTCTTTTAATCCTATTCACACTCTCCTAATCCAAATCTCATTCTCAATGTCACCCTTCCCAAAAACCTTCACCAATCACATCAATTTCTCTTCCCAATTACCCCATGCACCATTCACATCAACCTCCTCTTCCCCATAAACCCCACCTACCCCCACTACATTCAAATTCAATTTCCCACCCATTCCCACCCAAATTGGCCGAAACCTAACCCTCCCCCCACCCTATAAATACCTCTCCTTTCTTCTTCATTTTCACACAACACTACCCACTCTTCTCTCACATAGCCGAACCCACTTCTCTCCCTCTCTTCCAAATTCTCTTCTTCTTCTTCTTCTACTCTTCTTTTCTTTTTGCTCGAGGACGAGCAAATTTTAAGTTTGGTGTGGTAATAAGCCTAGCTTTTTATTTTTCATTCACCATCAATGGCACCCAAGACCGGAGTTTCCTCAAGAAAAGGAAAAGGGAAGGCAAAAGCTTCCACTTCCGAATCATGGGAAAAGGAGAGATTCATCTCCAAGAGCCACCAAGACCACTTCTATGATGTTGTGGCAAAGAAGAGGGTGATCCCTGAGGTCCCCTTCAAGCTCAAAAAGAATGAGTATCCGGAAATCCAACATGAGATCCAAAGAAGAGGGTGGGAAGTCATAACCAACCCCATTCAACAAGTCGGATTATTGATGGTTCAAGAGTTCTATGCTAATGCATGGATCACAAGGAACCATGATCAAAGTATGAACCCGAATCCAAAGAACTATCTCACAATGGTTCGGGGGAAATACTTAGATTTCAGTCCGGAAAATGTGAGGTTGGCGTTTCATCTACCCATGATGCAAGGTGATGAACGCCCCTACACAAGGAGGGTCAACTTCAATCAAAGGTTGGACCAAGTCCTAATGGACATTTGTGTGGAAGGCGCCCAATGGAGAGTAGACTCCAAAGGCAAACCAGTCCAACTAAGAAGACTGGACCTCAAGCCTGTAGCTAGAGGATGGCTGGAGTTCATCCAAAGATCCATCATCCCTACAAGCAACCGATCTGAAGTTACTGTGGATCGGGCAATCATGATTCATAGCATCATGATTGGAGAGGAAGTAGAGGTTCATGACGTCATAGCCAATGAACTCTACAAAATAGCTGACAAGCCTTCATACATGGCACGGCTAGCCTTCCCCCACCTCATATGCCATCTATGTTATTCAGCTGGAGTTATCATAGATGGAGATGTCTCCATTGAAGAAGACAAGCCCATCACCAAGAAAAGGATGGAGCAAACAAGGGAAGTCCCTCACGGCCCCCAAGGAGAACATGAGGAAGTTCATCAACAAATGCCTCATGGAATGCACTTTCCTCCCAACAACTATTGGGAGCAACTCAGTACCTCCTTAGAAGACTTGAGCCAAAACGTGGAACAACTAAGGGTGGAACACCATGAACACGCCCTCACTCTCCAAGAAATAAGAGAAGATCAAAGAGCTATGAGAGAGGAGCAACAAAGGCAAGGAAGGGACATAGAAGAGTTGAAGAACATCATTGGTCCTTCAAGAAGAAGACGCCACTAGAGGTGGATTCATTCCTTGTTCTTTATTTTCTTTCTGTTTTCGGTTTTTAAGTGTTATGTTTATCTATGTTTTTGTGTTTCTACTTCATGATCATTAGTGTGTAACCATGCCTTAAAGCTATGAATAAAATCCATTAGTCTTTCACCTCTCTTAAAAGAAAAATGTTTTAATTCAAAAGAACAAGAAGTACATAATTTTCGAAATTATTAGTGAATTTAATTTAATTATATTGATGTGGTGGCAATAATTTTTGTTTTCTGAATGAATGCTTGAACAGTGCATATTTTTGATCTTGTTGTTTATGAGTGTTAAAATTGTTGGCTCTTGAAAGAATGATGAACAAAGAGAAATGATATTGATGAACTGAAAAATTCATGAATTGATTCTTGAAGCAAGAAAAAGCAGTGAAAAAAAAAAGAAAAAAAAAGAAAAAAAAGTGGCGAAAAAAAAAATAGAAAGAAAAAGCAAGCAGAAAAAGCCAATAGCCCTTAAAACCAAAAGGCAAGGGTAGCAAGGATCCAAGGCTTTGAGCATCAATGGATAGGAGGGCCCAAGGAAATAAAATCCAGGCCTAAGCGGCTAAATCAAGCTGTCCCTAACCATGTGCTTGTGTCATGAAGGTCCAAGTGAAAAGCTTGAGACTGAGTGGTTAAAGTCGTGATCCAAATCAAAAGAGTGTGCTTAAGAGCTCTGGACACCACTAACTGGGGACTTTAGCAAAGCTGAGTCACAATCTGAAAAGGTTCACCCAGTTATGTGTCTGTGGCATTTGTGTATCCGGTGGTAATACTGGAAGACAAAGTGCTTAGGGCCACAGCCAAGACTCATAAAGTAGCTGTGTTCAAGAATCAACATGCCTAACTAGGAAAGTCAATAACACTATCTGAAATTCTAAGTTCCTAGAGAAGCCAATCACTCTAAACTTCAAAGGAAAAAGTGAGATGCCAAAACTGTTCAAAAGCAAAAAGCTACAAGTCCCGCTCATCTAATTAAATTAATATTCATTGATATTTTGGACTTTATAGTATATTCTCTTCTTTTTATCCTATTTGATTTTCAGTTGCTTGGGGACAAGCAACAATTTAAGTTTGGTGTTGTGATGAGCGGATAATTTATACGCTTTTTGGCATTGTTTTCATATAGTTTTTAGTAAGTTTGAGCTACTTTTAGGGATGTTTTCATTAGTTTTTATGTTAAATTCACATTTCTGGACTTTACTATGAGTTTGTGTGTTTTTCTGTGATTTCAGGTAAATTCTGACTGAAATTGAGGGATTTGAGCAAAACTCTGAAGAAGGCTAACAAAAGGACTGCTGATGCTGTTGGATTCTGACCTCCCTGCACTCGAAATGGATTTTCTGGAGCTACAGAACTCCAATTGGCGCGCTCTCAACGGCGTTGGAAAGTAGACATCCAGAGCTTTCCAGAAATATATAATAGTCCATACTTTATTCGAAGAATGACGACGTAACTTGGCGTTGAACGCCAAGTACACGCTGCTGTCTGGAGTTAAACGCCAGAAAAACGTCATGATCCGGAATTGAACGCCCAAAACACGTCATAACTCAGAGTTCAACGCCAAGATATGCCTTAGCACGTGAATTCATCAAGCTCAGCCCAAGCACACACCAAGTGGGCCCCGGAAGTGGATTTATGCATCAATTACTTACTCATGTAAACCCTAGTAGCTAGTCTAGTATATATAGGACATTTATCTATTGTATTAGACATCCTGGATTGTATTTTGATCCTGTGATCACGTTAGAGAGGGCTGGCCATTCGGCCATGCCTGAACTCTTTGCTTATGTATTTTCAACGGTGGAGTTTCTGCACACCATAGATTAAGGGTGTGGAGCTCTGCTGTACCTCAAGTATTAATGCAATTCTATTATCTTTTATTCAATTCTCTCTTATTCTTATTCCAAGATATTCATTCGTACCCAAGAACATAATGAATGTGATGAGTCAGATTACCCTCATTATCATTCTCACTTATGAATGCGCGTGATTGACAACCATGTCCGTTCTACATGCAACAGAGCTTGAATGCGTATCTCTTAGATTCCCCAACAGAATCTTCGTGGTATAAGTTAGATAGTTGGCGGCATTCATCTGGATCCGGAAAGTCCAACCTTGTCTGTGGTGTTCCGAGTAGGATCCTGGGAGTCCGAAAAGTCCAACCTTGTCTGTGGTGTTCCGAGTAGGATTCCGATCATGAATGACCGTGACGTGCTTCAAACTTTAACCTGCTGGGCGTTGGTGACAGACGCAAAAGAGGGATTCTATTCCAGTAGGAGCGGGAACCAACCGGTGATTAGCCGTACTGTGACAGAGTGCGTTAGCATAGTTTTCACTGCGAGGATGGGATGTAGCTATCAGCCATGGGTGATGCCTCCAGACTGGTTAGCTGTGCGAGTGACAGCCGCACAGGTTATTTCCCCGTGAGGAATGAAAGTAGCCACAGTTGATGGTGAACCCCTATACAAAGCTTGCCATGGAAAGGAGTGAGAAGGATTGAGTAGAAGGAGTAGGAGAGCAGGCGTCCAAGTGCTCTACAGCATCTCCATCCGCTTATCTGAAATTCCCACCTTTGAATCTGCATAAGTGTTCTATCCCTTTTATTATTTATTTCTTTTTATTATTCCTATCCTCAAACCCATAAATAATGTTTAATTTGCCTGACTGAGATTTACAAGGTGACCATAGCTTGCTTCATACCAACAATCTCTGTGGATTCGACCCTTACTCACGTAAGGTTATTACTTGGACGACCCAGTACACTTGCTGGTTAGTTGAACGAGATTGTGAAGAAAATAAACAATGCCCTCAGAGTATACATCTTTTATAAATCCAATTACAAGAAAAAAGGGAATCACAATTTCGTCCACCAAGTTTTTGTAAAGCCAGTGAGCTTCCAAATTTTCCTGTAACTCTGTGACTTCAACCAATTGCTATTTCACCTTTTGAAGATACTGTAGCATCTACCTGTAAAACGAATAAAATTAAATTTTGTGATTGGCTGGGTTGCCTCCCAGCAAGCGCTTCTTTAATGTCATTAGCTGGACTATTACTGAGCTTTTAATCAAGTCTCAGTTTTGAGCATTCTTGCTCAAAATTGCCTTCAAGATAGTGTTTAACTCTCTGTCCATTGACAATGAACTTTTTGTTAGATTCATTATCCTGAAGCTCTACGTATCCATATGGTGATACACTTGTGATTACATATGGACCTCTCCACCGGGATTTTAATTTCCCAGGGAATAATTTGAGCCTAGAATTGAATAACAGAACTTTCTGCCCTGGCTCAAAGACTCTGGATGACAATTTCTTATCATGCCATCTTTTTGCTTTCTCTTTGTAAATTTTTGCATTCTCGAAAGCATTGAGTCTAAATTCCTCTAGCTCATTTAGTTGGAGCAATCGTTTTTCTCCAGCTAACTTGGCATCAAGGTTTAGGAATCTGGTTGCCCAGTAGGCCTTGTGTTCCAGTTCCACTGGCAAGTGACATGCCTTTCCATACACAAGCTGGTATGGAGAGGTCCCTATGGGGGTCTTGAATGCTGTTCTGTATGCCCACAGAGCATCATCCAAGCTTCTTGCCCAATCCTTTCTACGGTTAATTACAGTCCGTTCCAGGATTCTTTTAAGTTCTCTATTTGAGACTTCAGCTTGCCCATTAGTTTGTGGGTGATATGGAGTAGCCACCCTGTGGTTGACTCCATAACGTACCAGAGCAGAATAAAGCTGTTTATTACAGAAATGAGTGCCCCCATCACTGATTAACACTCTAGGGACACCAAATCTGCTGAAGATATGTTTCTGGAGGAACCTTAACACTGTTTTAGTGTCATTAGTGGGTGTTGCAATAGCCTCCACCCATTTGGATACATAATCCACTGCCACCAGAATATAGGTGTTTGAGTATGATGGTGGGAAAGGTCCCATGAAGTCAATGCCCCATACATCAAACAACTCAATCTCCAAGATTCCTTGTTGAGGCATGGCATAACTGTGAGGCAGGTTGCCTGATCTTTGGCAACTATCACAGTTAAGCACAAATGCTCGGGAATCTTTATAGAGAGTAGGCCAGTAGAAGCCACTTTGGAGGACTCTTGTGGCTGTTCGTTCACTTCCAAAATGTCCTCCATACTGTGATCCATGGCAATGCCAAAGGATCTTCTGTGCTTCTTCTTTAGGCACACATCTACGGATTACTCCGTCTGCACATCTCTTAAAGAGATATGGTTCATCCCAAAGATAGTACTTTGCATCTGTGATTAATTTCTTTGATTGCACCTTACTGTACTATTTGGGTATGAATCTTACTGCCTTGTAGTTTGCAATGTCTGCAAACCATGGCACTTCCTGGACGGCTAGTAATTGCTCATCCGGAAAGGTTTCAGAAATTTCAGTGAGAGGGGGGGACGCCCCTTCCACTGGTTCTATTCGGGACAGGTGATCTGCTACTTGATTTTCTGTCCCTTTTCTGTCTCTTATTTCTATATCAAACTCTTGCAGAAGCAACACCCATCTAATGAGTCTGGGTTTTGAATCCTGCTTTGTGAGTAGATATTTAAGAGCAGCATGATCAGTGTACACAATCACTTTTGATCCTACTAAGTAGGATCTGAATTTGTCAATGGCGTAAACCACTGCAAGTAGCTCTTTTTCTGTGGTTGTGTAATTCTTCTGTGCATCATTTAGCACACGGCTGGCATAGTAAATGACATGCAGAAGCTTGTCATGCCTTTGTCCCAACACTGCACCAATGGCATGGTCACTGGCATCACACATTAGTTCAAATGGTAATGTCCAGTCTGGTGCAGAGATGATCGGTGCTGTAACCAATTTAGCTTTCAGAGTTTCAAATGCCTGCAGACACTCTTCATCAAAGATAAATGGCGTGTCTGCAGCTAGCAGGTTGCTCAGAGGTTTGGCGATTTTTGAAAAATCCTTTATAAACCTCCTGTAGAACCCTGCATGTCCCAGAAAGCTTCTGATTGCCTTAACATTAGCAGGTGGTGGTAATTTTTCAATTACTTCTACTTTAGCTTGGTCCACCTCTATCCCTTTGTTCGAAATTTTGTGCCCAAGGACAATTCCTTCAGTCACCATAAAGTGACATTTTTCCCAGTTTAAAACCAGGTTAGTCTCTTGGCATCTTTTCAGAACAAGTGCTAAATGGTTAAGGCAGGAGCCGAATGAGTCTCCAAATACTGAAAAGTCATCCATGAAGACTTCCAGAAATATTTCCACCATATCAGAGAAAATTGAGAGCATGCACCTCTGAAAGGTTGCAGGTGCATTGCACAGGCCAAATGGCATCCTTCTGTATGCAAATACTCCAGATGGACATGTGAAGGCCGTTTTCTCCTGATCCTGGGGATCTACTGCAATTTGATTATAACCTGAATATCCATCCAGGAAGCAGTAGTATTCATGACCTGCTAGTCTTTCTAGCATCTGGTCTATGAATGGTAAAGGAAAATGATCCTTTCTGGTGGCTGTATTGAGTCTTCTGTAATCAATGCACATACGCCACCCTGTAACTGTCCTTGTAGGAACCAGTTCATTTTTTTCATTATGAACTACTGTCATGCCACCCTTCTTAGGGACAACTTGAACAGGGCTCACCCAGGGGCTGTCAGAAATAGGATAAATAATCCCAGCCTCTAGTAATTTAGTGACCTCTTTTTGCACCACTTCTTTCATAGCTGGGTTCAGCCGCCTTTGTGGTTGAACCACTGGCTTGGCGTCATCCTCCAACAAGATTTTGTGCATGCATCTGGCTGGGCTAATGCCCTTGAGATCACTAATGGACCACCCAAGAGCTGTCTTGTGCGTCCTTAGCACTTGAATTAGTGCTTCCTCTTCCTGTGGCTCTAAGGTAGAGCTTATAATTACAGGAAAGGTTTCACCTTCTCCCAGAAATGCATATTTCAGGGATGGTGGTAATGGTTTGAGCTCGGGTTTTGGAGGTTTCTCCTCTTCTTGAGGGATTTTCAGAGGTTCTATTATCTTCTCTGATTCCTCCAAATCAGGCTGAACATCTTTAAAGATGTCCTCCAGCTCTGATTCGAGACTCTCAGCCATGTTGACCTCTCTTACCAGAGAATCAATGAGATCAACACTCATGCAGTCATTTGGGGTGTCTGGATGTTGCATGGCTTTAACAACATTCAACTTGAACTCTTCCTCATTGACTCTCAAGGTTACTTCCCCTTTTTGGACATCAATGAGGGTTCGGCCAGTTGCTAGGAAAGGTCTTCCTAGAATGAGAGTTGCACTCTTGTGCTCCTCCATTTCCAGCACCACAAAGTCAGTAGGAAAGGCAAATGGCCCAACCTTGACAATCATGTCTTCAATCACGCCTGATGGATATTTAATGGAGCCATCAGCAAGTTGAAGACATATCCTGGTTGGTTTAATTTCTTCAGCTAAACCAAGCTTCCTGATAGTAGATGCAGGTATTAGGTTGATACTTGCCCCAAGATCACATAAAGCTTGCTTGGTACAAACACCTTCTAATGTGCATGGTATCATAAAGCTCCCAGGATCTTTAAGCTTCTCAGGTAAGCTTTTTAGAATGACTGCACTGCATTCTTCAGTGAGGTAAACTTTTTCAGTTTCCCTCCAATCCTTCTTATGACTTAAGATCTCTTTCATGAACTTAGCATAAGATGGTATTTGCTCAAGTGCTTCTGCAAACGGGATCTTTATTTCAAGAGTCCTGAGATAGTCTGCAAAGCGGGCAAATTGCTTATCCTGTTCCGCTTGGCGGAGTTTTTGAGGATAAGGCATTTTGGCTTTGTATTCCTCAACCTTAGTTGCTGCAGGTTTATTACCTACAGAAGTGGGTTGGGAAGCCTTTTTAGAAGGGTTGTTATCAGCACTTGTATGTGACTGATTCCCTACTGGCATTTGAATGCTAGTGGTGGGAGCTGGAGTGGCGTCAAACGCCACTTCCTTGTTTGTTACTGGCGTTTGAACGCCAGAACCATGCTCCTTTTGGGCGTTCAACGCCAGATCCATGCTTGTTTCTGGCGTTGAACGCCAGGAATAAGCATGGTTTGGGCGTTCAGCGCCAGTTTTATCCCTTTCTGGGCTCTGCTTGTCCTCAGAGGGATTTTTAGTAGCCATTTGTTCATCTCCTGTCTTCTTGCTACTTTGAAGTGAGGTATTTAATGTTTTCCCACTTCTTAATTGAACTGCTTGACATTCTTCTGTTATTTGTCTTGACAGTTGCTTTTCTGTTTGCTTTAATTGTACTTCCATGTTCCTGTTAGCCATTCTTGTTTCCTGTAATATTTCCTTGAATTCGGCTAGCTGCTGAGTTAGAAAATCTAATTGCTGATTGAATTCATTAGCCTGATCCACCGGACTGAGTTCTGCAGTTACTGTTTTAGCTTCTTCTTTCACGGAAGATTCACTGTTCAGATACAGATGCTGATTTCTGGCAACTGTATCAATAAGCTCTTGAGCTTCTTCAATTGTTTTTCTCATATGTATAGATCCACCAGCTGAGTGGTCTAGAGAAATCTGAGCTTTTTCTGTAAGCCCATAATAGAAGATGTCTAATTGCACCCATTCCGAAAACATTTCAGAGGGGCATTTTCTTAGCATCTCTCTGTATCTCTCCCATGCATCATAAAGGGATTCATTATCTCCTTGTTTGAAGCCTTGGATGCTTAGCCTTAGCTGTGTCATCCGTTTGGGAGGGAAATAGTGATTCAGGAATTTTTCTGACAGCTGTTTCCATGTTTTTATGCTGTTCTTAGGCTGGTTATTTAACCACCTCTTAGCTTGATCTTTTACAGCAAATGGAAACAGTAGTAATCTGTAGACATCCTGATCCACTTCTTTATCATGTACTGTATCAGCAATTTGCAGAAATTGTGCTAGAAATTCTGTAGGTTCTTCATGTGGAAGACCAGAATACTGGCAGTTTTGCTGCACCATGATAATGAGCTGAGGATTCAGCTCAAAGCTACTCACTCCAATGGAGGGTATACAGATACTACTCCCATATGAAGCAGTAGTGGGGTTAGCATATGACCCCAGAGTCCTCTTGGACTGATCACTCCCATTTAATTCCATAATGGAATAAAAGAGATGATATGTATGTTGCTATTATCTGTGTTATAATAATGGAATAAATAAAAATAGAATTTGTAAAAATATTTTGAAAGTACTTTGTGAAAATTTTTGAAAAATTTGAAATTGAAATTTGGATTTTATATTAAAAATTTCGAAAAAGTAGTTTTTAAAATTGGTTAGAAAACAAATTTTTTTTTTTTTGAATTTTGAATTTTATAAAGAAAGAGAAAAACACACAAGAGATACAAGACTTAAAATTTTTAGATCTAGTGCCCCTTATTTTCGAAAATTTTTGGAGGGAAAACACCAAGGAACACCAAACTTAAAAATTTTTAAGATCAAGACACAAGAAAAACTCAAGAACACCTTGAAGATTCACAAGAACACCAAGAGCAAAAGGAAGAACACCAAACTTAAAATTTTTAGAAAACTTTAAGAAAATTTTCGAAAATTATAAAAGTTAACAATAAAACACCAAACTTGGAGTTTGGCACAGGATTAAATCAAGAAAAATTATTTTTGAAAAAGATTTTCAAAAGTACTGGTGCTCCCTTATCAAGAATATAAGCCAATGCTTTAGCCAATTGGGAATAAATATGACACTTGATGCAGATGTTCTTGAAAAGAAATTATCCTATCAAAATTTAATGACTCTATAACAATAAAAATAAAAATAAAAATAAAAATAAATTATTCCTAATCTAAGAAATAAAATAAGCCTTCAATTGTCCAAACTCAATAATCCCCGGCAACGGCGCCAAAAACTTGGTGGACGAAATTGTATCTCTTTATGGAATATGATAATAGAGCTGGTCCAAGATCAACTTCGTTCAAATAACCAGCAAGTGTACTGGGTCGTCCAAGTAATACCTTACGTGAGTAAGGGTCGAATCCACAGAGATTATTGGTTTGAAGCAATCAATATTTATTTTATTAGTCTTAGTCAGGATATCAATAGGATTATTTGGATTTATTTGTAAAAAGCCAAACTGCAAATTTCATAAAATTGTAAGTTAAAATAATAGAGTTACTTGATTTTCAGTACTGGGGAATATGTTGGAGTTTTGGAGATGCTTTGCCCTCTGACTTCAACTCTTCCTTGAAATCCTCTTCTCACACGCAGGTTCCTTCCATGGCAAGCTCTATGTAGGGTGTCACCGTTGTCAATGGCTACTTCCCATCCTCGCAGTGAAAACTATGCACGCACTCTGTCACAGTACGGCTAATCACCGGTTGGTTCCCGCTCCTACTGGAATAGAATCACTCTTTTGCGTCTGTCACTAACGCCCAGCAGGTTAAAGTTTGAAGCACGTCACAGTCATTCAATCCCGGAATCCTACTCGGAATACCACAGACAAGGTTTAGACTTTCCGGATTCTCATGAATGCCGCCATCAATCCGGCTTATACCACGAAGATTCTGTTGGGGAATCTAAGAGATATTCATTCAATCTGATGTAGAACGGAGGTGGTTGTCAGGCACACGTTCATGGGTTGAGGAAGGTGATGAGTGTCACGGATCATCACCTTCTCCACGGTTAAGCGCGAATAAACATCTTAGATAAGAACAAGCGTGTTTGAATGGAAAACAAAGGAATTGTATTAAATCATCGAGACGCTGCAGAGCTCCTCACCCCCAACAATGGAGTTTAGAGACTCATGCCGTCACAAAGTATGTAATTCAGATCTGAAAATGTCATGAGGTACAAGATAAGTCTGTAAAAGTTGTTTAAATAGTAAACTAGTACCCTAGGTTTACAGGAAATGAATAAACTAAGATAATTGGTGCAGAAATCCACTTCTGGGGCCCACTTGGTGTGTGCTGGGGCTGAGACTAAAGCTTTTCACGTGTGGAGGCCTTTCTTGGCGTCAAACTTCAGGTTGTGACGTGTTTTGGGCGTCCAACTCCGGATAATGACGTTTTTCTGGCGTTTAACTCCAGACAGCAGCATGAACTTGGCGTTTAACGCCATGTTACGTCGTCTATCCTCGCTCAAAGTATGGACTATTATATATTGCTGGAAAGCCCTGGATGTCTACTTTCCAACGCCGTTGAGAGCGCGCCAATTGGACTCCTGTAGCTCCAGAAAATCCATTTCGAGTGCAGGGAGGTCAGGATCCAACAGCATCAGCAGTCCTTTTTCAGCCTAAGTCAGATTTTTGCTCAGCTCCCTCAATTTCAGCCAGAAAATATCTGAAATCACAGAAAAACACACAAACTCATAGTAAAGTCCAGAAATATGATTTTTGCCTAAAAACTAATATTATTCTACTAAAAACTAACTAAAACATGCTAAAATCTACATGAAATTACCCCCAAAAAGTGTATAAAATATCCGCTCATCACGCCGTTGCCGGGGATTTGCAATGGTGTTATGTTATTGGTTATTGTACATATGTGAATAGTGTAAATAGTTTGTCTTTTGCTTGTTTACTATATTTTGTTTGTTTTATTTTACTTTTCCATTATGAATTCTCACTTTGGCTATGAGTTTGGTTCTAATTATGTTGTAGGAAATGAGTGCTTCAATGAAAATGTGTATCAAGGATGGGACAATCAAAGGTGGGAGGAGCCATATGCATATGATCAATCCTCATGGCAACAACCCCCACCAATGCACTATGAAGAAGAGTCATTCTATGATGCATATCAATCCAATGGCTATGGTGAATCTACTTGTGACTTTCAAGAACCACCACCATATGCCTATGAACCATATCCTCAACATAAACCTCAACCATACTCACAAGCCTCTCCACATCAAGCACCTTCCTATGACCCATATCCACCATATGACCAATCATCTATGCCATATTCTTATGACCATTATGAGCAAGAACCTTTAGAACCACCACAACCCTATCAAGATTACTCCCAAAAACCACCTTAATACACACCATCTCCATAATTTTATCAAGAGAAACCACCTTCTTACCATGAATCCTCTCTCCAAAATAATCAACCGCCCCAAGCCCCAATGGACGATTTTCTCACTTTGTTACTTCAAGGGCAAGAAGCCATGAAGCGGGATACATTTGAGTTTGTGACCAATTTGACCAAGGTGGTGCATGCTCTAGCCCACCAATGTTTGATTACTCAAGTTTCCCCCGTAGCCACATGTGGAAAACCTAAAGAAGAGCAAAGCATGAAGGAGAGATTGGAAACTCCGGTGGGGGATGAGGGATGCCATTTTGTATTGGAGCAACTAGAGGAAGCCATGATTATTGAAGAAAAGGAAGAAGTGGTCAAAGATTTAGGAGATGTTGAAAGTCCAAGGGAATGTAGCATCATGGAGCACTCTTCCAAGAAGCTTGATGTTGATGTTGAAGAGGGTGCGCAACCTCCAAGGCGTATCATCGTTGGAGACTTGGAAGAGGCTTATCAAGAGATGGATTCAATCATCGATAAGTTTCTCTCCACAATGGAATCCTCTCCCGTTGGACATGGAGTTGAAATTATAGAAGAGTGTGCACAACCTCCCGTACCCTTGGTGAGCAATGACAAAGAGAACTACCAAGAGGAAGACGTTGGCATGGTGTATATTGAAATTGAAGAATATGAAGAGGTTGATCAAGAGATGGATTCATTCATAATGAATTCCTATCCAAAATTGAATCACCTCCTATTGGGCAAGATGAAGTTCTTGAAGACAACACCAAGCCGAGTGATGAAAGGGAAAAGGTTGAACTTGAAGAAATTTGTCAAGAGGTGAAAATACACAAAGAACAGCACAAGGAGGTGGACCTTGCAATGTCTAAGTGTGGGGAGGTCTCGCTTCCCAAGTCACCATCCAACACAACATTCAAGTGGATAAAACTCTTATCCCTAAGCTTTACTCTCTTACTTGAATATGGTTTGATTGAAACGGATGGACAACTTAGAGCTCTTTGTGGACTTAAAGGAAAAAGAGAATTGTGTAGTGGTTGGAAATTTGGTATAAAGCTCACTAAGGTCAAAGCTTTAAGGTATAGGGATTATGATGGGACAAGAACCACTTTGTATGGGTCTAGAAGGAAGAATGGGTGGACTAAAGAGGATTCTATGTGTCGATCGCCCTTATGTCAACCACCCGTACGGGAAAATCATGAAACTCAACTCATGGATGGGTGTGAAGATAAGATATGGGATCCCGGTTCGCTAAGTGAAGACCAACTATGGGGACTCACCTCTTGGGTAGAACTCTACCCTAGATTGGTGAAGATGGTTGGAAATTCTGTCAACCAATTGAAAAGCAAAGATCCTTGGAGATTCATGGATGAGTACAAACACAAGCCACCATGACAATGAGTCTCTCAACATGTCCAACTTAAGGACTTAAACTAAAAGTGCTAGGTGGGAGACACCCCACCATGGTAAACTCTTTCCATTCTCTTTTAATTTTGCTTAATAAGTGATTTGAGTTGCCATTGTAGGTAGATGTCTCATATAGATTTGTTTGTACAACTTAATTGTTAGCATAGTCACATGTATGTTGTGTTTAGTAGTAGATGAATAATATCAAATTGCATTTTTTTGTGAATTGTATGATAGTTGATTGAATAAAGAGTTGTGAGCAGTATAGGGAGCACCTGAGCACAATTTTTCTGCTTAAAGGGTAATATATATATATATATATATATATATATAAAAGGGGGGTGGACCCGCGCGCACGATGAATGCGCACGCGTCCATGAGCGGATGCATCATCACCCAAATTCCAGAGAGTTGGGCCTCTCTTGGGCAAACACTATGCCCTGAGCCCAACACAACCCACGCTGACGCGCACTACGTGCGTGCGCGCCGCTCACGAGAACAAGGAAGTGCACGCGGACGCCCACCTGCCGCGTCCGCATCGATCTCCTGCTGCAACTTCTGAGCCAGTCTCCAGACAGTTGCGCTGGATCTGGGCCAACTTTGAGCCCCCAGCCCAACTCATCTCGCGCGGACGCGCACTCGCCGCGTGCGCGCCCATATGACAAAGGGAGGAAAGGACGCGAGGGCACGCATCGCGCTTGCGCACTTTATGTTGCACTACCAACGTACGCGAACGCGCACTTGCCGCGTGCGCATCCCCTGGCTGATGCCACCATTCCAGGCCTTTGCCCAGAGAGTTAGGCGCGCACTGCGCCCACTCTAAGCCTCTAGCCCAACTCAATGTACGCGTGCGTGCACTGTACGCGCACGCGCACCTATAGAGTTTTCCCATCCACGCTTGAGCGCGATGTACACGCACGCGTAGGTCCTTAATCTCATCAATGTACGCGGACGCGCACGGTGCGCGCCCGCATCGATTCGAAAAAAAAGATAACCCTAATGCGCGAAGGTGTTACGCAGTCACGCACATCTCTTCTTCCCCCATCATCTTCTTCCTCTTTCCTCCTCCAACCTCTGTTCAACCTCCGCCGCTAACAGCAGTCGCCGCCACCACCACCTAACCTTCGTCCGTCGTCTTCATCTCTCACTTCCAACCTCTCATCCCCCTTCCCCCTCGCTTCCTTCTCCTCCCGACCCCCTCTTCTTTCCACATCACCGCCGGCCACCACTGCGAGGCCGACCTCTCTCTCTTCCTCCATCAATATTTCCCTCTCACTCTCTCCATCTCTCAGCTCCCCTGCTCCACCACCACTCCGCCCCTGTCTCTCACTCCCTCGTCGCCGCCAACAGAACCACCACTGCTCCGCCACAACTGCCATCCTCCGCGGCAGTGCTCTGCCCAGCTCATTTCTCTGTCGCCCCTACTCCCCATTTCCATTTCTTTTTACTCTGCTCCCAGGTTCCATGCTCCAACTCTGCTTTCTGTTAATTTTTCATTTCTGTTAGCTACCATTAGTTTTCTGTTAGTTTGTTAGAATTGAAATTTTGCATGTTAGGTTAGTTAGAAATAATTGCGGTTAGGTAGCTAGGATTGGATAGAGGATTCTAGGCCTGATAAGTGCTCCGTTTGTGCATATTTGCTGTTTGTTTACTTGGGTGTTGTATACTGATTTTGGGTTGCTATTTTTATGTAATTTGTTTTGCTGGGTACTATTTCCACCGCTGCTGTGCTTAATTGATGTTGCCTTCTTGCTGTTCGTGCTACCTTGCTATTCGGGAACGTCCAATTTTAAGCCGAAATGCTGCCCAATTTTCAAGAAATCTATTTTCATTTTAGTCTCTATTGTAATTTGGGCTAATTTCCGTTTCCTTTTGACTTCCCAGATTTGCACCAATCATTGTGAACATGAACCAGAACTTCTCTTTTATTTGAGCCTAAATATCATCATACCACTAATCCACCTTTCTAACTTACTAATTTCTTTAACCATTTAACCTCTACTAACATTTAACCCTCTTTAACCATTCTTTCAAAAGTATGTTGATATTATTGCTTATTGAGTAAGAGTTGTTGACTTTAGTGAACATTGCATTCTTGGCTTCCTTGTTCACTTATGCTTACTTGTTACCAATTCTTTTCAAGTTCAGTTCACATCATAATTGTTGTTAGTCAATTGATATTCTGAACATGCTTTCTCTGTTACATGCTAAGTGTTTCATTGCTTATATTCTATTATATTTTTCAGGATGTCGGATAAAGGAAAAGCCATAGCCACTACCTCCAAGAAAAGAAAACATTCTACACCCTTTATCCCCTCCACTTACAAGAATTATGCTAAGAATCCGTTGAATGATGAAGAAAAGGAAAATCAGTTGCTACCCTCTACCGATCCAACAAAGTTTCCCAATCTTTACTGTGAGCTTCGCTTCCAAAAATATCGGACGACGAAATTAAATACTGAGAAGAAATTACTCCTACCCAATGATGTGAGACGCGCCATTACTAGTCGCATCCTAGAGTTGGGTATGGACTTTGTTGATAGAGATTTGGGAGATATCAACATTTCTTGGGTTAAGGAATTCTATTGCAACTTCTTCCGTCTCACTTTGGATTCAGTTCAGGTGAGGGGTAGAGAGATTATGATCACTGAGTTAGCCATAGAGGAGGCATTGCAGTGCCGACATCTCACTGATGGCACCTGCGCTCATCAGCAGGCTGAGTTAGCTATTCACAGCATGACCTTTGACTATGAGGCGCTTAGGCGCGTGATTGGTTTATCGGATACCACTTGGGTCATGGATGTGACCAACACTAAGCCTAAAGGGATGCTCTTTGCTCAGCTGACTAGAGAGGCCAAGACTTGGCAGATGATATTTGCTCACTACGTCTTGCCCACCACCCACTTTTCTGAGATCCCTATGGAGATGCTACTTTTGATTGGTTGTGTTATGGAGGGCAAGGAAGTGTATTTTCCTCGATTGATTTGGTAGTGTATGTGGCGAGCACATATTCGTGGCCTACTTCCGTTTCCTACCTTGGTTACCAGTATGGCCGCCTTAGCTGAGGTCCCCTGGTTGGATGATGATGTGACACCACCACCCCCAGATGACGATGACAAAGATGTTACTATTCCTTGGGGTGGTTGGGTGCACGAGAAGCCCCCGGCTAGATGCCGATCTCAGGCTAGAGTAGTAGTAGGGACAGCTGGCCCTTCAGCAGCCCCATCTTCTCCTACAGCAGCTCCATCTTCTTCGACAGCCCCTTCTTCGGCACCTGAGCCCACATATCTACTGGTTCAGCGTCTGTTTCGGTTTCTGGAGCGCGAAAAGCGCTACATCAGGCGCCGACTGGATCGGATGGATCAGGCACTCATCTCCCTGGGCGCTGAGTTACCTCCCCTTCCAGACTCTTCAGCCTCCGATAAGCAGGATCATCAGGAGGAGGATGCTGACGCACCGACTCAGCAGGTTGCACCTCCAGCTGCACCTGCCACCACAGAGACTCCGCAGCCCCATGAGGAGCCGGTCCCACAGCCTCAGCCAGAGTCAGCACCTACCGTTGTACCTTCCCCTGATCCTACGGTTTAGCATCGAGGACGATGCTCGATCTTAAGTGTGGGGAGGTCACCGGTTGCATCATTAGAGGACCGGTGAACATTTTGGCCATTTTTCTAGTTATCTTACTTTGCATACCTTTGTATATATTTGATGAATTTTGATTTTATTTTGGATACTCTTACTATTTTGGTTCGTTTTGGATACCTTTACTGCTTATTTTGGACTTTTAGATGTTTTGGATGATAGATTCCATACTTTTAGTTGGATTTTTTTTTATACATTTTTGCATATCTTCTTTTGTATATCTTTCTTTTTAGTTTGTGGTTGTGATTAGAAACCATGTTTGAAATTGCAAAAACTTAGTCACCCTTTTCGCATAAGAAATTGGTTTTAAGTGAAAAAGAAAAGGGTAAACTAAGGAAAATTTTTGAATTTTTCAATCACAACAATGCTTAGTCAAATATTGAGATTTTCCAAGAAAACTTACTTATAGGGCACCAACCCAATTGATTGAAGAAAATTTTTGGTGAAACTTGCTTGAATTTTATATTTTGTGGATCATGTATTGAGCTAAGAACACAAGCTTGTGAGACTTGAGCCTATTGATGTGGTTACATTTTATAACCACTTATTTTCCATTCTTGTGTGCAATTGTTCTCTTTCTATGATTGTGATCCTTGATTTGCTTGATTCTATATGTCCATTTATTTCTTGTATTCATGCATTTGTATGATTGAGGCCATTATTTCATTAGCCCACTTATCCAAATAGCCTACCTTTTACTCTCCATTGTTAGCCAATTTTGAGCCTATGCTTAACTAACTTGTTCTCATTTAGCACATTACAAGCCCAAGGCGAAAAACCAATGAAAGTCCCTTGTTTGGATCTTTGATTAGCCTAGGCTAGTGAGAGTGTTTATTATTCAAAGTTGGTAAGGCTTGGGAACATTGGATGGGATAAAAAGGGTAGTACACTTTTACATTTAGGAATTGGGAACATATTCATGTATTGATTGAATGTATAAGACCTTATGCAATTGATGTCCTTGTACAAAGTATAAAAAGAAAAGAAAAAAAAAAGAAGAGAAAAATAAAATGAAAAAAAAAGGAATATAGAAAAAAAAAGAGAAGAAAAATTTGCAATCACAGCCTCAATCACACTTTTCTACCCAAACTCTACCTACCAAGCTTTAACAAGAGTTAAAAGGGTTTTGAAAGTTGGAGGAATGCATTTAAAATCAAAAGTCATAGTTTTATATAAAATTTGCAAACCTCAACTTTCAAAACATACACATTTCAAACCTTTCACAACCAATCCAAAACGTACCATATCAGCGTCAAACACTCTCAATACATATTTCCAACCTCGTCATTCATCCCACAACTTAACAATTCTCCATTTTCATCAATCTCAACTCAATATTTCTATTTCGAACAATATTCAAATTCATTAACCATTATGCATATCAATAAATATGATATACAACTTACATACATCATTAACAAAAGCCTCAATCACAACCTCCAAAATCATTAATCACATACATAACAATCCATCTCAACCAATCAACAATATCAAAAATTCAATTCTTGTCTTATGGTCACTAGCCTAAGTTTTCACAATACATTATATTTTAGATACGAGAAACCGAAACCATACATTGACCAATTTTTCGATAAACCTAGAACACCTCAAACGTTCCAGCACCACAAGCTTCCAAGGTTCCAAAACCTCACCAACGAAATCCAGCCTCCGAAACTTGATCTCAAGTTTTCAAATCCTCAAATTGGCTCCATCCAACTCTCAATTTCAATATATTATTATAATTACCACTGTAATCAAAATAGAGCTCACTAATTTAACATATATACCAAGAGTTTGAGGGTGCTTACCTGACCACAGCTCAAATGAGCTAAACTCGAAAATACCCGCAAGTTAACTCGAACCTAAACACCGAAATTATGCAAAATTCAACATAATTTGACATTGAGTTTTGAAATTGGGGAAGAGAAATTTGAAAAGGAAAATGTGGCTTTCTTAACAAATTAAGTTCTGAGCTTTATAGAGCTCGACCTTGCGGTCGCGTGACCGCAAACGATGCGGCAATTGGAGCTTCGGATTGAAAGTTACGATGAATTGAAATTGGAATTGAATTTTGTGTTAGGGTTTACCTTGCTCCCCCTTCCCTCAATGTGTTTCCATGTTCAATTGAGGAAAGAAGGGCTGATGCCCTTCATTTATATATAAGCGGGATGGGCCTTGGGCCTATTTTGGGCCAGGCTCATTTGGTTTGGTCTGTTTGGCCCAATCTTGGCCAAATTCTTTAAAATTAATGTCAAAATTCTTATTTTAATTAGCTCTATATCCTTAAACTATAAAATTTTCTTTTCTAATTACTTTGATTAATAATTAATTTATTAGCTAATTATTCACAAATAGGCAATCAAACAATATATATATATATATATATATATATATATATATATATATATATATATATATATATATATATATATATATATATATATATTGCTCATCAAAATCCCAATTGTCAAACTCATAGCACATTACATCATTCAAACAATCATTTACACTAAACCACATATCAGTAATCATATCCATCATTCAACCATCAACCAATACAAAATCCATACTAAACCATCAATCATTCACAACAACAATTATTTCATTCAACACTATCCTAGGGACAATTAATCTAGGTTTTTACATAATCTTACATAATGTCTACCCGAAACTAATCCGTACTTTAATGGCAGCGGTTTCCCAATGCTTGGATTTTCTCTCCAGATGGACCCAAGTCTCAATTGATCCTCTAAGCCTCCACCAAGTGATCCAAAATCAACCCAAGCGCCAATTCAAGCCTCAACAAAAGCTCCGCAACCTCACCAAGCACCTAATTCGCACAAAGTCAACCAAGCAACTCTAGCAACTCTAATTTCACCAAATTTCACACATAGTTCAAGATAGGGTTTGCACATATAGGGGAAATTCAAAGGAAACGAGATCTCTTACCTTGTACCACGTAATCTTGGGTCAAAACCCCACTAAAATGGTGGTTAAGCTTCCCTTAAACATCAAAATCACAATTCCTCAACACCACAACTATCAAAACGTGAATTCAGAGAAGAAACAGAAAATGGGTAAAGAATTTCAAAATTTCTTAATACAATAGTTAGATAGAATTGAAGAGAAAACCAAGACGAACGCGTAGCCGTAAACGGATTGTGATTCAGAGTTCCAATTTGAGAGATATGTGGATTTGAAAGTGTTATGTGAATAATGTCAAGGTTTCCTCTTCCCCTCTCCCCCTCTCTTCTCTTTGTGACTCTCAATGAAAATTGGGAGAAATGAATGTGATTTGGGTGTATTAAGGTTTATATACCATGGGCTTGGGCTTTGGTAAGGCCCGTTGTAATTTTTATCCCGTTGGCCCCACTTTGGGCAAAAATCGTTAAAATAAGTATTCTGATTTATGTTCTAAATATTTTTCTTGTCATTTTCACAGTTTTAGTTCTTTCACACACAGTACCGAAAAGATTTAAGCCGGTACATATGATTTTAATGCCGATACGCATTTTTTCATAATTAAGTATATTTTTACACTCAAATTTATTTTCTAAATTAAATTCTCACCGACAATTTTCCAAGTTATAAATTTTCAATTTCTTAACCCTTATAAGTAATTCATTATTTATTATTTATCATTTATATGGGTTTACAAATTTTGATAGGAGAGAATATAAGAGGAGAGGGAGTGACGTCAAAGGGTTAAGAATTTAGTTTCTAAAAACTAATATATATAATAGGGTGTGAACTTTTTTGCCATGTTTTTTTTTTTTTTTACATATTCAAATAGTTAGAGAAAATTGGCATGCCATTAAAAAGCAGCTAAAACAAAAAAATAGTCACGTTTCAAAAGTGTTTTGATTTCTATCTATGGGCACATTTACAAGCCTAACGTAAAAAGTATGGCAAAAAATTTAATTAATTATCACTGCTAAGAAGGCGTGTTCATTGACCATTTTAGGCCACAATTTTTAAGTATGGCTAAAAAAAGAGGTGACAACAGGACTTTTTTTCTTATAGTGAAGATACATAATTTCTATCAAATTACAGCTGCAATGTCACTAAATTCAAGATAATTATGCTGCCAAATAAAAGTTATAATCAAATTTTGCAGAAATCGAAAGATTTCAATCAGATTTTATTCAAACCATGCATATTAAGAGTTGAAAATTAAGCATTCCTTGCACTATAAAAAGGAGAGCTCATTTAGAGCTTAAAACATAGAATTTAATATAGAATTTTTTGTGATAAGTACTCTAAAAAATAGAAACACATATTAGAGGAAAGATAGCTAGAAAATATTAGAGTTTGGAATTAACAATCCAACCTCATTCTTCAACAATGTATACTTTTCTCTGATCCTTTATTTATATTTTTTGTTTTATTCATGTTATTATTAGCTAATCTTGTTAAGCTAGAACAAAGAGGTAGCCTTTTATGTGAATTGGATAATTATAGATCAATCTCATTTACTAATACTTGTTTTGAATCACATGTGCTTATAACCAATTTTAATATTTTTAAATGCACCATTTAAATGATGATATGTTAATTTATCATGCATTTAAGAAAAAAATTGTAAATAAAATTACTAATCGTAAACAACATAAATAAAGTGAAAACTACAGATAGACAAATATGATTTATGTGATTATTATACCAGTTTTACAAAATATAATACTTTACTCACAAAAAATGTAGCTCAGAAATTAATACATCTATATAAATTTAACAGAATTTGTTGACCTTAAGAAAGGCTAGAAACTAGATTAAGAAACTTAACCAATTTGAATTCACAACTAAGAAAGTGAATGACATAATCATAAATATCCAATTCCATATTATGATGAAATCAATTGTCCTAGTATTCATTTTATTTTATTCAAACTCTCAATCTTGAATTCTTATCTTTGTTTTAATCTCTTTTGCATTCTAGAGACTTTATATTGTTCAAATAGTAGTTTAATTGAGTTAATTTCAGGAATTGACAATTTTCTGCGGAAAGAATACTCTACTTAGTACTTATCACTTTATTATTTGAAATAACTGGTGTAATTGCTAAAAAGGTATGTGCGTCTTGCTTACAATGTTTATTTTCTGTCAATTCAGATGGATATTTTGTCAGTTCGATGCAAGTAAACGTTTTATAATGGCTAGATCAAATAGAAGATCAATTTTCGGTTAATTTGATTAAACCGACAGATTCAGTCTATTTTTTGAACCATGAGTTTTATTTTTTCGCATATGCTAACCATCTTTTTTCTCATGTATTTTTCCCATGCATGTACGCATATAGATTGTCACTCTTTAAGAGATAAAATTTGTTTTAATTTTTATTCAGAAATTTAAAAGCATAATAATTCACTCCACACGAACGACACTCATATCCTACAATATAATTAGACAAAATTTAGGTAGCACCAACAAGAATTATATATATTGAGTTAAACCGCATAACCAAAAATCTTGATAAGAAGATAACATTCATTAAAGACTTTGTTTGTTTGTTTGTTTTTTTTTTTTTTCATATGGAAGATGTGCTTTAATATGTTTTTGTAAGAAACATGTCTAGCCAAGCCAAATTAAAGTTGATAATGAAAATGGCCACCACCCAATTAAACAGGATAATCCGTTAATCCCATGTGATTTGTTATTAAAAATTATTATTAAATGGGAAAAAAGGGTCTCATTTGGATTCTTCTGCCACTACATATATTATCATCACCACCTTATCCCTTAATTGAAATCAATAACCCAAAGTGTGTATTCAAACAAGTAAAAGACAAGATGGTATGGATTTTTGTATCACCTAAGCTATGTTAGAACCATATATACAGAGTAGTGCATGCCAATGTCGACGGAATTGAATACCATACCATTTTATCTTATGGCTAAGGGACAAACTAAACTATTAAATGTTATGAAACAAACAAGCTAACGTGCTAGACAAAATTGGACTTAACACTAGCCACACTCATCAATCACCTTAGCTTCATATATATTAGTCTATTAATCCACATATGTACTTCAGTCTAGTCAAAATATGTGACATGATGATTAATATTTCAAATTGTGGTTCACAATTGTAATCATGGCCATCATATTGCGAATGCGGTAATTAGTTCGACTGCATCGGGTCACAATTGCAGGGCAGTGATAATTATATTTTCAATTGTTACAATTGTTGTCGTTTATCAATTGAAGTTCACGGATACCAATAAATGTATCAGATCACACAAATAATATTACGGTGAATGAATATGGTTCTCATGAGGATTAAGGGATTGAACAAGCTAAGTAAATATCAAATTAAAAGTCTAATTAAATTAATTACACCTTATTGATGATCGGATAGGACAAGAAAAAATCTTAGAATCTTACCAAAAAATTTAAGAATGTTTGAATGCTTCGGATAATAGATCTTGAATATTGATTGAGAGAAAACAGTGAAAATAAGAGTCAAGGGCTTTAGAGATGCTTATGCTCTTAGGATAACTAATTTTGTTTATTTATCCTGAAATTTGTAAAGATCTTTCACCACAAAATCTTTAGTAACTGATTTCCAATTTCTTAACTCCTCAGTTTCTCAAGCATTAATTAGGCATCACTTTAATTAATTAAGGTACAAAAATTGATTTTTGATTTAAATAAAATTTAAAATTAGTCCTTAGGTCAAATTATATGTCACGTATTTAAGTTAGTACTATCCAGTTAAATCTTAAAAGAAAACACAATTTTTAAAAATTGTTCTAATTCAAAATATATATCACTTATTTAAAATTAGAGTGATTAAAAATCATAAACAGAACTTCCCACGTAGTACGCTTGGCTTCATGCAAGCCACTAAGGGAGCATTTTTGTACGTTATACGGAGGACATCCCAAGAAGTACACATGGGCTTCTTCCTTCAACACTATAGGGGCTTCAATTTTTGCATGCTTGATCCATGTTTGGTCCGTATCCTCCTTGTTTGTGTTTATTTCTCTTGCTTGCTTGTCTTTTTTCTCATTTTTGCTTATTTTCAGCACTTTCTTACACACACCAAAATTAAAAAAGAAAACTCAAAAACATTGATTACAAGCACTAAAATATCAATTATAACAAAGAATTCATTAATTTTATTAAAAAAAATAAAAAAAACAATTAAAGATGCTCGTGCATTACATATCTATAGAGAGGAAGGAGGCAGTTTCAGTGACACAGGGAGCAGCAGCGACAACGATGGTAGCAGTGGCGGCGGCAGCAATGGTGGGGTGATAGAGCGACCAATGCAACGCAAGGAGTCCACGCACTCTTTAAACGCTGTTGGTGGTGGTCGACGCTGGTGGAGGGGATGTTGGAGGTGGTTTCTAGGGGGGCAGAGAGAGAGAGGGGATCACAATTCAAATTTAGGGCAAGATTACCAGCGATAACGCTTTGCGAATGATCAAAATGTAGTATTTCACTAATTCGAATTACCAGCAGATAAATTCGACGGTAATTATTACGTCAATTTTTCTTTTTTTTTCCTCTAATTATTACTGACGAATTTACCATCAAAAACCCAAATCTGATGGTAATTTTTTTACTCGACGAATTATTACCAAATCCGTTGGTAAATCCGCCGCTAATGTTCGACGATAGTATTCAGTATTTTTTTATATTGGAAGGTGAAAATTTTCATTAGTTCTCAAGGAATGCCACTAAATAATTTTCATACACAAATTTTTTGGAGAAAACATCACAAAAAGTGATTATTGGTATAAGAAAATTCAACTTGTTATCCGACTTCAATTATTTTAAAGTGATGGTTTTCTTGACATAGGACTCGTTACATAGTGCCATAGCTAGAAACAAATCTAATAAGCAGATATTGTAAATCAGTGGATTCTTGTGCAAAATCATAGTGCGGAATAATTGATGGACACATCTAGAACAATATAATAATGGGAGCCACTTAAATAAAGATGTTAAAAATGTCTTTTTTTAAAGATATTTTTTAAAAACTAAAATTTAATACATATAAGTAATTAAATTATATTATTTTTATTAAAATTAGATCGGACAAATCAATTTAGCAAAAAAATTAATAAATTAAATTTTGAATCGGTATAAATTAATATTTTTTATAAAAAATTACTACAATATCCCTATTATAAAATACAACTAAAATATTCCATATATATATATATATATTAATTTTAAAAACTTTAAATTCTAACCCAATAACGACAGAGAAGAAAATGACTAGAATTTATGATTCTCAAAATTAATATATATAATAAGAGTATTTTAGTCATTTTATATAATAGGGGTATTATAATCATTTAAAAAATAATATTAATTTAGACCGATTCAAAATTTGATTCACTATTTTTCGGTCAAATTAATTTGTCTTACCTAATTTTGACAACAATAACACAATTTAAGTGATTATATATGTTAAATTTTAATTATTAAAAAATATCTTTAAAAAGAGACGTTTTATGCGTCTTTATGGGAGCATTCCCCTATAATAATTGGAGGAATATCCCCTTAGGATCAAGGTAACAATGCGGAGAAAATCCAGCAATAACAATGCTATATACACCTATTGGTGTGGTCCCTTTTTATTTATATATTTATTTATTTGCTTCTTGCATTGCATGCTTATCTATATATACAAATTTTGCATTATATTGTTCAGGAAGTGTGCTTACCCATGCCTCTTGGCTCTTGCTCTTTTGCTTCATTCTCTCGCTTTCTTGACAATTCAACAAACATATACTCTACACTTTTTATTTTAAATTATTATTATTATTATTATTATTATTATTATTATTAAACATTTTGAGACTCATAAATAAATACTCTACACTTTTTATTTTAAATTATTATTATTATTATTATTATTATTATTATTATTATTATTATTAAACATTTTGAGACTCATAAATAAAATTTCCTTTTCTTTCCTTGTCAACTTTCATCATGAACTTTTTCCTTTTTCTTTTGTTTCATATGTATCGCATCTACAAATTGAAGATTTTGTTTTCGCCAAGTCTATTTTTAAGCAAGCTTTTTATCGATGAATAATAAGGACATATATTCGGACCACATTTTAGCTGTTTTTAAATTTTAAACTAAGCGTTCAACCAGGATGATTCAAGTGTATATATAAAATTTTGGTCGGATCAAATCTCCATAAACAAAGTAATAAAGGAATTTAAAAAAGAGAAATATGCACTCCTCTTGTTTTTTTTTTATACATCCCATGTGTATATACTTCCAGTTTTTCTTGTGTACATCCGATATATATACTTTCTGTATTTTGTATTAAAAGATAAATAAATAAATTACTAAATATACTATACTATAAAAGAAAGGTACACACTTAGCAGTTCTGCAAATATATAATTTTTCTTTAAACAATGCGATTAGTACGTTTGATTTTAAATATGAAAACTAAAATATGTATATGGAAGTTTATGTTACCAACAAAAATAATTTTGTAAGATATGAAGAACAAATAAATTTTCGAAAATTATAGAAACTTAATAAATATAACTACAAAAAAAATTTAAATGACAAATAATTTTTGTATTTGGCAAAATAACTTTATATTTGATCTGAATTTTTGTATAAATATTTGAACAACTATTAAAAATATATATACATATAAAAAATTGGAACAAATTCAATATCTAAACCTTTTTTTAATTATTATTTTTATCATATTTTAAATCTTTTGAATAGTTATTTGTAATTTGTATTTTTGAAACTATTTTTGTCAATAATACAAATTTTTTATTACTAGTTTAGTAAATTATCCGAGATAATCTTTAAAAATAATAAATGGATACTGTAATAGAGGCAAGTGGTGTTACAAAAATTGAATCAAAGTAATCCAACACTAGCTCAAACTAGGTGCCCAAAATTGGGTGTTGGCATTGACTTTAATTTGGGCTCATCAACTACAACCATAGTAACGAAAGTAAAAATAACGCTCAAGGTACGGAAATTATTTATTAAGGTAGAGTACTTTACCTATTAAAGCAGCATTTATTTTGAGATAATAAGACAAAGGCTAAAACACTGGGACTCAAAATTATGTTTGTTAGTTTAGAAATTGATATTAAAATTTCAGTTTCTATCTTTAAAAATTTAGTATTTCAGTATGTCCAAAAAATGGAAACACAGAAAACTAAAATTTTTGGGAACGGAAATTGAAACTTTAATAACATTTTATACTTAAAATACTTCCATTTTATTTAATTAATTCTAACTTTACTTTTTGGTGTAAAATAAATTTAAGTTTCATTCTTATTTTAGTTTCTGTTTCTTATTTTACACTAAACACAATATTGAGACTTATTTCAGTGTCTGTACATATTGTAGTTATGGTGGCTTAATGACTTTAGCAACACTTATTAAAATGTCATATTTTTTAATATTTTTATAGAAAAATATAAGAAAGAAATATAAAAAATGTGTTTTTGTATGTTCTTCAATTCATTGATATAAAAAATTTATTTATACACATACTTTCAACAATAATTTTAACAACTCTACTAACTATTTAACTAATTATTCACTAACATTAACAACTTCTTAATAACTTTACTAACCTATACCTAATTTGCTAATCATATTCTAATACCCCCTCTCATACTCAAGTGGATGCTAAGGAAACTATCTCGAATTTAGACATTAAATTTTAAAAAGAGTAAGATGATGAATATTGATAAAGATATCAACAGTCTAATCCAAAATCCTAACAATGATTAGATGAATGATACTAATGAGAAGTCGTTGTCATACAAAATGACAGTCATTATCAATGTGCTTGGTTTGCTCATAAAAGACATCATTATGGGCAATGTGAATAGCACTTCTATTAACACAATAGAGACCAGTAGAAAAAGATTGAGTAGCTCCCAAATCTTCAAGAAGGCAACAAATCATAATGACTTCAGTAGAAGTGTCAGCCAAAGCATAATATTCTACTTTGGTGCTTAATCGAGCTTTAAAAGTGTGTTTCTTGGCATGCTAGGAGATAAAAGAGTCACCAAGAAACATATAATAATCGGTAGTAGAGCAACAATTAGTGGGGTCACCAGCCCAATTAGTATCAGAATATGCTTGAAGGATCAAAGAAGATTGAGTGAAAAAAATGAAGACCTTAAAACATAGTACTTTTGATGTAGCGAAGTATCCGAAGAACATCATCAGAATGAGTAGTGAGGGAAGCAATAAGGACTAGCTAACAACATGAACAAGATAGAAACTATCCGGTCAAGTAATATTTAAGTAGACAAGACCACCAACCAATTATCTGTAGGAAGTGGGATCATCCAAACCAGTGCCATCCATTGGAGTGAACTGAGCATTAGGCTCAAGAGGTGTAGATTTTGTGTGACTATTAGTAATTCCAGCCCGAGCAAGAAGATTAGATGAGTACTTTGCCTGAGAAAGATTAATGTCATCTTTTGATGATATAAATTTAAAACGAAGAAAATAACTAAGAGATGCATGGTCTTTCATCTCAAAGTGGTGGTGAAAGCTTGCTTTGAGATCAGTGATTCTAGCAACATCATCGCCAGTAATGATCATGTCATCTACATATAATAGTAGGAGAACAACACCCTTGTCAATGTTGTGAATGAAAAGAGCATTCTCATGAGAACTGAAAGTAAAACCGAGGTTGTAGAAAGTATTGCTAAACTTTTCAAACCATTCTCGAGAAGCTTGCTTAAGACCATAGAGTGCCTTACAAAGAAGACAAACTTTGTTAGGAGACCAAGAATATCCCAGAGGAAAGTATTTTTCACATCCATCTGACTTAGAGACCATTTACGGACTGCAACAATTGTAAGAAGAGCTCGAACATATGTAAGTCGAGGAACGAGAATAAAAGTCTCTTCATAATTGATACCATACTCTTGAGTACATCATTGAGCAACTAAACAAGCTTAATACATGTCAATAGAGCCATCGGACCGGATTCTTGATTTAATATACCCATGTGCTACCTATAACTTCTTGATTAGAAGGCGGATCAACCAAGTCCTAAGTATGTGATTTATCTAATGTTTGGATTTCTTCTTGCATTATTTGCTACCAATTTGGATCTTTGTATGAACTAGGTTCATGGACGTATAGGATAATACCAAAACAATGATAATCAAGAAGAAGTGGCAGTGAATTTCTTACTCTAGTATTGCTAGTAGACAGAGGAGGAAGTACTACAAGAGTAGGATTATTGTTTGGGCTTGGATCATCAAGAATATTAGAAGGGATAGGAATAAGAGGCTTAGGAAGAGGTGTTTTCACAATTCTTGTATTATCATAACTAGGAAAAAAGATAAATAGAAGGATTAGTAAAGAAAGGTGAATTGGTAGGAGAAATAGATTGAGAAAGAAAGAGAAACTCAAAAACATATGATGTTCGCAAAATACAACATGATGAGATATTCGAATTCGTCAAGAGATAGGATCCCAACAATGATAACCTTTATGTTCAGTGCCATAACCAACGAAACAACATAGGTGAGACCAAGGTTCAAGTTTATTATGTTCATAGGGTTGAAGGAGAACAAAAAAGACACAACTAAACACTCTCAACGAACTATAGTCTGGTGAGTGATGTTACCTAGAGAAGAGGAAGAAAGATGATTGATACTATGGACAATAGTGAGTATAGCTTCATCCCAAACAAGAAGAGGGAAGAAGCATTGCACGAACAGAGTTAAGAATATGACAATATTTGCGTTCTCCTCTACCATTTTGTTGAGATGTTCCAAGACAAGAGAATTCAGACAAGGTGGCATGTTCAGCAAGAAAGTTCAAAAGTTTGGAGTCACAGTACTACATTGTATTATCACGTTGAAAACTTTAATGACGTTTAAAAATTGTGTTATAATCATAGTAGCAAAATTGATGTAAATCTAAGGCAATTTATGTTTATTATACATTAAATAAGTCTAAGTAAAATGTGAATTATCATTAATAAATATAACAAAATATCAAGCCCCCCATAGAAATTGTAGAAGTAGGCTCCCAAACATCATAGTGTATAAGATCAAAAGAAGAACAAATAATAGATAAACTATTATGAAAAGATAAAGATGGTTATTTTGCAGTTTGACAAAAAGTACAATCAAAAGACTCATTATTGACTAATCTTAATCCTCCCTTAAACACAAGAGAACACAATTTTTCTAGCGAGCTATGAGCAAGATGATGATGCCACAAGTGAAGTGTAGATGGTGAAGAAATGGCATATAGATTTGTGGTAGAGGAAACATGAAGATTCCTAAGTTCAAGCAATCTTACGACCTTACATCCAGTCACAATGATTTGTCCCGTCTGAGGATCCCACACACAACAACTAGAAAAAAAAAATTAACATCAAAACCAAATTCAACTAATTGGCCCACAAAGATAAGATTGAAATTCAATTTTGGAGTGAAATAATAAGTATCACATAAGTGAAAGTAAGACTGTGAGATAAATCCTTTATAATTCATGTACATAAGTGATTCATCAACAGTGAGAATAGACAGTGTAGTAGTAGTGATAGACAAAGTGGAGAAAACATAACGCATAGGTGACATGTGCTTGAAACAACTAGAATCAAAGTACCATTTAGAGTTACCTGGAGTAGTGAATAGAGTAGAAAAAGTATTAACGGAGAATAAAAAAAAGTTGTTTAAGAAAAGACTCAATATGAAATAGAGAAACAAAAGATAAACTATCAGGAAGTAGATGAGGTAGATACATCAGCGGCAGTAGCTGCAGCGACAAGCACGAACTTGGGAGTGTTGGAGTGAGGATGATACTTGTTCTGATTTGGACTAGTGATGACTTACATCATTTACCCTTTTTTCTATCTAAAAGGACCATAAAAAGAGCACGTATTCATTTTTTCAATGCAATTTTATGAACCAAATGACAAATATTATGGTACATTACTTTGAAATGGGTTTGTGTTGAATTTCAGGTGAAAAGAGTAACAAAAAGGGCAAGAAACATCAAGTAAAGCTGGGCGTGTATAATGGTCGTGCCACTTGAAACAAATGCCATGAAAATGAATGGGCGTGGCATGCCAGTAATGAACTCCAGAGAGCAATGTTGAAGGCGACAAAAGGGGCGTGGCACGCCAAGTTGGGCGTGGCATGCCAAGTCTATCACACACAATGGGTGTGCCACTTAAACCATTGGGCGTGGCATGCCAGTTCATCAATCCAGAAAGGGACTCCACTTGGGCGTGCCACTTGGTATCGAAGGTATGGCACGCCAACTCTAGTTCATCACTTGGGCGTGCCACTTGGTATCGAAGGCATGGCACGCCAGCTCTAGCCCATCACTTGGACGTGCCACTTGAAGACCCAGGCGTGGCATGCCAAGCTTGGAGGAGTCAACTTAACTTGGGCGTGCCACTTGGTGTCGAAGGCGTGGCACGCCAGATATCATCCTCACTTGGGCGTGCCACTTGAATGTCAAGGCATCGCACGCCACTTCAAGTTTCTAGAGAGGAAGTTGAAGAACCAAACACTTGGGCGTGCCACTTGGTGTCGAAGGCGTGGCACGCCAGATATCATCCTCACTTGTGTGTGCCACTTGGGTCCCTGGCATGGCACGCCAACACTAAAGAAGACCAAGTACCAAAGCTGAGCGTGCCATTTGAGGTCGAAGGCGTGGCACACCAACTCTCACTATTTACCTGGGAGTGCCACTTGAATGCTGGGCGTGGCACGCCAGCTACTGGAGCAAGGAAGAATTATGGGCATGGCACGCCAGTTATGTTTTCCAGAGAAGGAAATGCAACACCTACAATGGGCGTGGCACGCCAGGCCCTGGGCGTGCCACGTTAGTTCAAAGCTCCAAGGAAGAGCCTGGGCGTACCACTTGAGGCTCAAGGCGTGGCATGCCAGGCTAACCAATGCTTTAAGAAGAGCCTGGGCGTGCCACTTGAGGTCAAAGGTGTGGCACACCAAGCTAACCAAGGTTTCAAGAAGACCCTGGTCATGCCACTTGGGCTCGAAGCCATGGCACGCCAGGCTAGCCAACACTAAAGAAGACCCTGGGCGTGCCACTTGGGCTCGAAGGTGTGGCACGCCAGGGATGCCATAACATGGGGCGTGCCACTTGAAGAGCTGGGCGTGGCGCACCAAGCCAATTTTGGAGGCTAGGCGTGGCATGCCACTTAAACGCCAATCATACGCCAGCTACTGGAGGTCACGTTTATTGAGTTTTTCTTTTCCTTCCAATTGTAATTTTCTTTTCCTTTTGGATTTTTCTTAATTCTAGTGATAGGAGTAGTATAAATACCCCCTAGAAGTACTGAAAAAGGGGTTGAGTTGGGTAGTATTGGATTGGCATTGCCAAGTTTAGATCTAGTTTTCACTTTACACTTCATCTCTTCCATCTCTTGTACTTTTTTCTGAGCTTTGAGTAGCTAAACTCCCTCTCATTGGGAGAGGAAGCTCTGTTGTACTTGATGGATTAATGATAGTGAATTTTATCTTCTCTTCATCTTCTCTTTGATTTGCTAGAAGGAATTTCGTTCTTCATGCTAGTCTTCAATCATCTTGGGAAAGAAGTTGAATGCAAAATGGGTTTCATGGAAACCTTGGAAAAGGAAACATGAAACCATGCTTGAAATACCTTCTCACACTTGAGTAGAATATGGGTTTTGGGATTGGATATGGTGACATATAATCCACCCATTATTTGGATCTATGATGATGTGTGGTATAATCAGGGACCAAGCATATCTCTCTTCCTGAGCAATTAGACCAAGGAATTAGCTGATTATCAAGATTTGAGAGATTGAGTTACCGAGGGATTGGGACTCAATCAATCATGATTGCTAAGAGGTCAATGAGTTGCATGATTGAAGATGAGATGAAGTGAATTTAATCCAAAGATATCAACATCTCCTAATCCTAATGAATTCCCCTATTCTTATCTTCCACATTCTTTATAGCTTTCTTTTACATTCTGCTAATTCCCCACTCCCTTTTACAATTCAGCCTTTTATGTTTCTGTTCTTTACATTCTTGCCATTTACATTCCAGCACTTTATTGCTTTCCTTTACTTTCATGTTCTTTATAATTCTGTAATTTAATTTTCAGTACTCAATACTGTCTATCTGATTAGCTTAAATAATTAACTCATTAGCTAATACTACTCAATCAATCAATCTCTGTGGATACGATCCCACTCCTCGTGGGTTATTACTTGATGATATTTAGTACGCTTGCCAAAGAACGGATTCATTATATATGTGGGTAGTGAATTCCGGTCATCAAGTTTTATGGCGTCGTTGCCGGGGATTGATTTGAATTGAGAGTAATTAAGTGGATGAACAATTAGATTAAGCATTTCTTTTATCTTTGTTAGTTCTTTTATCTCATTTTTTTAATTTTTCACTACCTACATACTAACACTAACAAGAGAACTCTAACTGTTTGTTATTTTGTATCAATTAGTTTGGCTTACCCACCCTTCTTCCCAAGGGTGTTAACATTTTTTTTCCTTTGTGATTCTGTCTTGTGTATGACAGGGAGAAGGAGAGCTGAAATCTCCTACGATTCTGAACCATAGAGAACATTACTAAGATTGAGAAGAGAAGCAGTGGCAAGAGGCAAAAGAGTGGTTGGTGAGTGATGACTTGCATCATCTACCTTTCTTTCTTGCATAAAGAAGGCCATAAAAGTGCACAAATCTCATTTGATCAGTATAATTCATTCATTATTTGATGAATATTATGGTACACTACTTTGAGATGAGTTGTGCTGAATTTCAGGTGAAAAAGGGCATCAGAAATGGGAAGAAGACAAACAAGAAGCTGGGCGTGTGAAATTGGCGTGCCACTTGGGAGCAAACACCACAAAAATGCATTGGCGTGGCACGCCAGTACTAAATTTTAGAAGGGAGATCCATGCATACATGTGGGCGTGGCACGCCAGGGACTGGGCGTGGCACGCTAGTACAAAATTCCAGAAAGCAAAATGGAGGACACAAAAGGGGCATGGCACGCCAGGTTGGGCATGGCACGCCTGACCCATCAATTACTATGGGCGTGCCACTTGAGCAAAGGGGTGTGGCATGCCAACTCACCATCTCAAGAAGAACCTCCACTATGGCGTGCCACTTGGTGTCGAAGGCGTGGCACGCCAGCTCCAAAAAGTCACTTTGGCATGCCACTTGAAGACCCAGGCGTGGCATGCCAAGCTTGAAGAGTGCACAAATACATGGGCGTGCCACTTGAGCAGCATGGCGTGGCACACTGGTACAATGATCCAGAGAAGGGGCTGAAGGCAATTGAAGACTGGGCGTGCCACTTGAAGTCGAAGGTGTGGCATGCCAACCTCTCAACCTCACTTAGGTGTGCCACTTGGGCAACCAGGCTCGGCACACCAATGCACAGGATAACATGAGCACGGACTGGGCGTGCCACTTGGTGTCGAAGGCGTGGCATGCCAATCCGAGCATGTCACTATGGCGTGCCACTTGAAGGCCGAGGCATGGCACGCCAACTACTGGAACAAGACAAGATCATGGGCATGGCACGCCAACCTTTAGGCGTGGCACGCTGGTCTAAGTTTCCAGAGAGGATGGAAGAGGCCAATTACATGGGGCGTGCCACTTGGTATCGAAGGCCTGGCACGCCATTCACTATTCTTCACTTAGGCGTGCCACTTGAGTAACCAGGCGTGGCACGTGATAGGCAAAATTGTGATTTACTCTTTTCATAACTTGAACAATTCTTAGCAATGGCTCCAAAAACTTGGTGCACACTACTATGGTTCACTTACATTCTTCACAACTTCGCACATCTAACCAGCAAGTGCACTGGGTTGTCCAAGTAATAAACCTTACGTGAGTAAGGGTCGATCCCACAGAGATTGTTGGTATGAAGCAAGCTATGGTCATCTTGTAAATCTCAGTTAGGCTGATTCAAATGATTATAATGGTTTTCGAAAATAATAAATAAATAAAGCATAAAATAAAGATAGAGATACTTATGTAAATCATTGGTGGGAATTTCAGATAAGTGTATGGAGCTGCTTTGTTCCTGTTGAATCTCTGCTTTCTTACTGCCTTCCTTCAATCCTTCATACTCCTTTCCATGGCAAGCTATATGTAGGGCATCACTGTTGTCAATGGTTACTTTCCATCCTCTCAGTGAAAATGGTCTAAATGCTCTTGTCACAGCATGGCTAATCATTTGTCGATTCTTGATCATGTCGGAATAGAATCCATTGATTCTTTTGCGTCTATCAGTACGCCCAACAATCACAAGTTTGAAGCTCGTCATAGTCATTCAATCCCTGAATCCTTCTCAGAATACCACAGACAAGGTTTAGACTTTCCGGATTCTCAAGAATGGCCGCCAATAATTCTAGCTTATACCATGAAGATTCTAATTAAGGAATCTAAGAGATATTCACTCGTTCTAAGGTAGAACAGAAGTGGTTATCAGTCACGCAATCATAGGTGAGAATGATGATGAGTGTCACAGATCATCACATCCATCATGTTGAAGTGCAGTGAATATCTTAGAACAAGAATAAGCTGAATTGAATAGAAAATAGTAGTAATTACATTAAAACTCGAGGTACAGCAGAGCTCCACACCCTTAATCTATGGTGTGTAGAAATTCCACCGTTGAAAATACATAAGTGATGGTCCAGGCATGGCCGAATGGCCAGCCTCCACAAAAGACATCAATTTGAAAATAGGGAAAAGGACCCTTAGTACAATAGTAAAAAGTCCTATTTATACTAGACTAGTTACTAGGGTTTACAGAAATAAGTCTTAGTGCAGAAATCTACTTCCGGGGCCCACTTTGGTGTGTGCTTGGGTTGAGCTTGAGCTTTACACGTGCAGAGGCTTCTCTTGGAGTTAAACGCCAAGTTGTAATGTGTTTTTGGCGTTTTTAACTCTGGTTTGTGACGTGTTTCTGGCGTTTTACTCCAGAATGCAGCATGGAACTGGCATTGAACGCCAATTTGTGTCATCTAAACTCGAACAAAGTAAAGACTATTATTAATTGCTGAAAAGCTCTGGATGTTTACTTTCCAACGCCGTTGAGAGAGCACCATTTGAAATTCTGTAGCTCCAGAAAATTCATTTCGAGTGAAGGGAGGTCAGAATCCAACAGCATCAGCAGTCCTTTGTCAGCCTGAATCAGATTTTTGCTCAGGTTCCTCAATTTCAGCCAGAAAATACCTGAAATCATAGAAAAACACACAAACTCATAGTAATGTCCAGAAATGTGAATTTTGCATAAAAACTAATGAAAATATCCCTAAAAGTAGCTAGATCCTACTAGAAACTACCTAAAAATAATGCCAAAAAGCGTATAAATTATCTGCTCATCACAACACCAAACTTAAATTATTGCTTGTCCCCAAGCAACTGAAAATTAAATAGGATAAAAAGAAGAGAATATACTATAGATCTCAAAATATCAATGAATATTAGTTCTAATTAGATGAGCGGGACTAGTAGCTTTTTGCTTTTGAATAGTTTTGGCATCTCACTTTATCCTTTGAAGTTTAGATTGATTGGCATCTATAGGAACTCAGCGTTCAGATGGTGTTATTGATTCTCCTAGTTAAGTATGTTGATTCTTGAACACAGCTACTTTTATGAGTCTTTGCCGTGGCCCTAAGCACTTTGTTTTCCAGTATTACCACCGGATACATAAATGCCATAGACACATGACTGGGTGAACCTTTTCAGATTGTGACTCAGCTTTGCTAAAGTTCCTAGTTAGAGGTGTCCAGAGCTCTTAAGCACACTCTTTTTGCTTTGGATCACGACTTTAACCACTCAGTCTCAAGCTTTTCACTTGGACCTGCATGCCACAAGCACATGGTTAGGGATAGCTTATTTTAGCCGCTAAGGCATGGATTTATTTCCTTGGGCCCTCCTATCCATTGATGCTCAAAGCCTTGGATCCTTTTTACCCTTGCCTTTTGGTTTTAAGGGCTATTGGCTTTTTCTGCTTGCTTTTTTTTCTTTTTCTTTCTCTCTTTTTTTTCCGCCATTTTTTTCGCAAGCTTTTGTTATTCACTGCTTTTTCTTGCTTCAAGAATCAATTTTATGATTTTTCAGATTATCAATAACATTTCTCTTGTTCATCATTCTTTCAAGAGCCAACAATTTCGACATTCATAAATAACAAGATAAAAAACATGCACTGTTCAAGCATTCATTCAGAAAACAAAAAGTATTGTCACCATATCAATATAATTAAACTAATTTCAAGGATGAATTCGAAACTCATGTACTTCTTGTTCTTTTGAATTAAAAACATTTTTCATTTAAGAAAGGTGAAGGATTCATGGAATTATTCATAGCCTTAAGACATAGGCACTAGACACTAATGATCATGTAATAAAGACACAAACATAGACAAACATGAAGCTCAAAAACCGAAAAACAGAGAGATAAGAACATGGAAGTTAAGGAATGATTCAACCTTAGTGATGGTGGTGCCTTCTCCTTGAAGGACCAGTGGTGTTCTTGAGCTCCTCTATGTCTCTTCCTTGCCTTTGTTGCTCCTTCCTCACAACTCTTTGATCTTCTCTAATCTCATTGAGAATGATGGAGTGCTCTTGGTAGTCCACCCTTAATTGGTTCATATCATGACTCAATCCTTCTAGAGAAGTATTGAGTTGTTCCCAATAGTTGTTTGGAGGAAAGTGCATCCCTTGAGGCATCTCAGGGATCTCTTGATGATGAGCTTCCTCATGCATTTCTTGAGATCCATGAATGGGCTATCTTGTTTGCTCCATCTTCTTCTTAGTGATGGGCTTGTCCTCCTCAATGAGGATGTCTCCTTCTATGACAACTTCAGCTGAGTAGCATAGATGGCAAATGAGATGAGGAAAAGCTAGCCTTGCCAAGGTGGAGGGCTTTTTGGCTACATTGTAGAGTTCTAGAGAGATGACTTCATGAACTTCTACTTCCTCTCCAATCATGATGCTATTGATCATGATGGCCCGATCCACAGTAACTTTGGATCGGTTGCTAGTGGGGATGATGGAGCGTTGGATGAACTCCAACCATCCTCTAGCCACAGGCTTAAGGTCCAGTCTTCTTAATTGAACCGGCTTGCCTTTTGAGTCTCTTTTCTATTGAGCTCCTTCCACACATATGTCCATGAGGACTTGGTCCAACCTTTGATCAAAGTTGACCCTTCTAGTATAGGGGCGTGCATCTTCTTGCATCATAGGCAAGTTGAATACCAACCTTACATTCTTCAGACTAAAATCTAAGCATTTCTCCCGAACCATTGTAAGATAATTCTTTGGGTTTGGGTTCATACTTTGATCATGGTTCCTAGTGATCCATGCATTGGCATAGAACTCTTGAACCATTAAGATTCTGACTTGTTGAATGGGGTTGGTAAGAACTTCCCAACCTCTTATTTGGATCTCATGTCGGATCTCCGGATACTCATTTTTCTTTAGCATGAAAGGGACCTCGGGGATCACCTTCTTCTTGGCCACAACTTCATAGAAGTGGTCTTGATGGGCTTTTGAGATGAATCTCTCCATCTCCCATGACTCGGAGGTGGAAGCTTTTGTTTTCCCTTTTCTCTTTCTAGAGAATTCTCCGGCCTTAGGTGCCATCAATGGTTATGGAAAAACAAAAAAGCTATGCTTTTACCACACCAAACTTAGAATGTTGCTCGTCCTCGAGCAAAAGAGGAAATATTAGATGAAGAAGAAGAAGAAATAGAGGAGAGGGGGAGAGATGTATATTTGGCCAAGGGAGATAAGAGAGGGTAGTGATGTGTGAAAATGAAGAAGGATAGAGGGGTTTATATAGCAGAGGGAGAGGGGTTAGGGTTCGGTCATTTAGGGTGGGTTTGGGTGGGAAAGAGATTTTGAATTTGAAGGTAGGTCGGGTTTGTGGGGAATAGTGGATGGATGTGAGTGGTAAAGAGGTAATGGGGAAGAGAGATTGAGGTGATTGGTGAAGGGTGTTTGGGAAAGAGTGTTATTGGATTGTGTGAAGAAGAGAGAAGGTGAGTTGAGGTAGGTGGGGATCCTGTGGGGTCCACAGATCTTGAGGTGTCAAGGATGAATCATCCCTGCACCAATTAGGCGTGTAAAACGCCCTCTGCCTGCAATCCTGGCGTTGAACGCCAGACTGAAGCTTGTTTCTGGCGTTAAACGCCCAAATGTAGCATGTTTCTGGCGTTTAACGCCAGCTTGATGCTTGTTGCTGGCGTTAAACACTAGCTTTTCTTAGGGTGCAATCCTGGCGTTTAAACGCCAAACTGCTGCTTGTTTCTGGCGTTCAACGCCAGATTCATGCTCTGTTCTAGAGTTGAACGCCAGCAAGATGCTCCTTACTGGCGTTTAAACGCCAGTAAGCTCTTCCTCCAGGGTGTGTTATTTCTTCTGCTGTTTTTGATTCTGTTTTTAATTTTAGCAATTGTTTTGTGACTCCACATGATCATAAACCTAATAAAACATAAAAGAACAATAGATATATAGATAAATAAAAATTGGGTTGCCTTCCAATAAGCGCTTCTTTAATGTCAATAGCTTGACAGGGAGCTCTCATGGAGCTCACAGATCATCAGAGCATTGTTGGGACCTCCCAACACCAAACTTAGAGTTTGAATGTGGGGATTTAACACCAAACTTAGAGTTTGGTTGTGGCCTCCCAACACCAAACTTAGAGTTTGATTGTGGGGGTTTTGTTTGACTCTGTATTGAGAGAAGCTTTTCATGCTTCCTCTATATGGTTGTAGAGGAAGATCCTTGAGCTTTAAACACAAGGTAGTCCCCATTCAATTGAAGGACTAATTCTCTTCTGTCAACATCAATCACAGCTCCTGCTGTGGCTAGGAACGGTCTTCCAAGGATGACGCATTCATCCTCATCCTTCCCAGTGTCTAAGATTATGAAATCAGCAGGGATGTAAAGGCCTTTAACCTTTACCATCACGTCCTCTACCAATCCATAAGCTTGTTTTATTGATTTGTCTGCTCTCTCTAATGAGATTCTTGCAGCTTGTACCTCAAAGATCCCCAATTTCTCCATTACAAAGAGTGGCGTAAGATTTATACCTGATCCCAGGTCACACAGAGCCTTCTCAAAGGTCATGGTGCCTATGGTACAGGGTATTAAGAATTTACTAGGATCTTGTTTCTTTTGAGGTAAAGTTTGCTGAACCCATGTATCTAATTCACTAATGAGAAAGGGAGGCGCATCTTCCCAAGTCTCATTACCAAATAACTTGGCATTCAGCTTCATGATGGCTCCTAGATATTGAGTAACTTGCTCTTCAGTTACATCTTCATCCTCTACAAAGGAAGAATAGTTCTCAAAGCTCATGAATGGCAGAAGGAGGTCAATAGAATCTCTATGGTTTCTATATGATTCTCAGATTCCTTTAGGTCCTCAATAGGGTACTCCTTTCTGTCTGGGAGACGTCCCATGAGGCCTTCCTCATTGGGATTCACGTCCTCCCCTTCCTCCTAGGATTCGGCCATAAAGACAATATCAATGGCCTTGCACTCTCTTTTTGGATTTTCTTCTGTATTGCTTGGGAGAGTACTAGGAGGAGTTTCAGTGATTTTCTTACTCAGCTGGCCCACTTGTGCCTCCAAATTTCTAATGAAGGACCTTGTTTCAGTCATGAAACTTAAAGTGGCCTTATACAGATCAGAGACTATGTTTGCTAAGTTAGAGGGACTCTGCTCAGAATTCTCTGTCTGTTACTGAGAAGATGATGGAAAAGGCTTGCTATTGCTGAGCCTGTTTCTTCCACCATTGTTAAAGCCTTGTTGAGACTTTTGTTGATCCTTCCATGAGAAATTTGGATGATTTCTCCATGAGAAATTATAGGTGTTCCCATAGGGTTCACCCATGTAATTTACCTCTGCCATTGCAGGGTTCTCAGGATAATAAGCTTCTTCTTCAGAAGATGCCTCTTTAGTACTGTTGGATGCATTTTGCCATCCATTCAGACTCTGAGAAATCATGTTGACTTACTGAGTCAACATTTTGTTCTGAGCCAATATGGCATTCAAAGCTTCAATTTCAAGAATTCCCTTCCTTTGAGGCGTCCCATTACTCACAGGATTCCTCTCAGAAGTGTACATGAATTGGTTATTTGCAACCATGTCAATGAGTTCTTGAGCTTCTGTAGGCAATTTTTTTAGGTGAATGGATCGACCTGCAGAATGGTCTAGTAACATCTTAGAGAACTCAGATAGACCATAATAGAATATATCCAAAATGGTCCACTCTGAAAGCATGTCAGAAGGACACTTTTTGGTCATTTGCTTGTATCTTTCCCAAGCTTCATAGAGGGATTCACCATCTTTTTGTTTGAAGGTCTGAACATCCACTCTAAGCTTGCTCAACTTTTGAGGAGGAAAGAACTTAGCCAAGAAGGCCGTGACCAGATTATCCCAAGAGTCCAGGCTATCTTTGGGTTGTGAGTTCAACCATGTTCTAGCTCTGTCTCTTATAACAAAAGTGAAAAGCAAGAGCCTGTAGACTTCAGAATCTATCACATTAGTCTTAACAGTCTCACAGATATGCAAAAACTCAGTTAAAAACTGATAGGGATCTTCTGATGGAAGTCCATGAAACTTGCAGTTCTGTTGCATTAGAGCAACTAGTTGAGGTTTTAGCTCAAAATTATTTGCTCCAATGGCAGGGATTGAGATGCTTCTTCCATCAAATTTGGAAGTAGGTGTAGTATAGTCACCAAGCATCCTCCTTGCGCCTCCACCATTGTGATTGGGTTCAGCCATGTCTCTCTCTTTTTTGAGATTCTCTGTAAGGTTTTCTCTGGATTGTTGTGCTTTAGCTTCTCTTAGCTTCTTCTTCAGAGTCCTTTCAGGTTCAGGATCTGCTTCAACAAGAATGTCCTTGTCCTTGCTCCTGCTCATATGAAAAAGGAGAGAACAGAAAAGAAAGAGGAATCCTCTATGTCACAGTATAGAGATTCCTTTATGTTAGTAGAAGAAAGAAAAGAATAGACGAAGGATGAGAAAAATTCGAACACAGAGGAGAAGAGAGGGTTCAAATTTTTAGATGAAGAGAAGAGTGTTAGTAAATGAATAAATAAATAGAAGATGAGGGGGAGAGAAATTCGAAAATTGTTTTTGAAAAATTAGTGATTTTCGAAAATTAAGAGAGGAATTAAAATTAAAATTAAAATTTGAAACAATTAGTTAATTAAAAGAATTTTAAAAAAGAGTGAGGAATTTTCGAAAATTAGAGAGAGAAAAGTAGTTAGGTGGTTTTGAAAAAGATAAGAAACAAACAAAAAGTCAATTAGTTAGTTGAAAAAGATTTGAAAATCAATTTTGAAAAAAAAAAGAAGTTAGAAAAGATTTTGAAATCAATTTTTGAAAAAGATATGATTGAAGAAGATATTTTGGAAAAGATTTGATTTTTAAAATTAAAATTGATTACTTGACTAACAAGAAACTAAAAGATATGATTCTATAATTTAAAGATTGAACCTTTCTTAACAAGAAAGTAACAAACTTCAAATTTTTGAATCAATCACATTAATTGTTAGTAAAGTTTTTGAAAATTATGAAATAAAGATAAGAAAAGATTTGAAAAATATTTTCAAATTTTCGAAAATCATAAAAGAAAAATGAAAAAGATTTGATTTTTGAAAAAAATTTTGGAAAGATAAGATTTTTTTTAAAAAAATGAAATCTTGACTTGACTTACAAGAAACAACTTATTTTAAAAATTTTGACTAAGTCAACCCAAAGATTTCGAATTTTTATGAGATAAATAAGGAAAAGATATTTTTTTGATTTTTGAATTTTTAATGAAGAGAGAGAAAAACAACTAAATGACTCAAAACATAAAAATTATGAATCAAAACACATGATGCATGCAAGAACACTATGAATGTCAAGATGAATACCAAGAACACTTTGAAGATGAAGATGAACATCAAGACTTATGTTTGAAAAATTTTCAAGAAAGGAAAAACATGCAAGACACAAAACTTAGAAATTTTTAATGCTTAGACACTATGAATGCAAAAATGCATATGAAAAACAACAAAAAACACAAAACAAGAAAATATGAAGATCAAACAAGAAGACTTACCAAGAACAGCTTGAAGATCATGAAGAATACCATGAATGGATTTTTCGAAAAAAATGCATAAATTTTAGAAACATGCAATTGACACCAAACTTAAAAATTGACACTAGACTCAAACAAGAAACACAAAATATTTTTGGTTTTTATGATTTTATAATTTTTTTTGTATTTTTCGAAAATTATATTTAGAAAAACGAAAACAAATAAAAAAAATTTTGAAAAATTTTTGAAAACTTTTTGAAAAGAAAATTACCTAATCTGAGCAACAAGATGAACCGTTAGTTGTCCAAACTCAAACAATCCCCGGCAACGGCGCCAAAAACTTGATAGGCAAAATTGTGATTTACTCTTTTCATAACTTGAACAATTCTTAGCAATGGCTCCAAAAACTTGGTGCACACTACTATGGTTCACTCACATTCTTCAAACTTCGCACAACTAACCAGCAAGTGCACTGGGTCGTCCAAGTAATAAACCTTACATGAGTAAGGATCGATCCCACGGAGATTGTTGGTATGAAGCAAGCTTTGGTCATCTTGTAAATCTCAATTAGGATGATTTAAATGATTATAATGGTTTTCAAAAATAATAATAAATAAAGCATGAAATAAAGATAGAGATACTTATGTAAATCATTGGTGGGAATTTCAGATAAGTGTATGGAGCTGCTTTGTTCCTGTTGAATCTCTGCTTTCCTACTGCCTTCCTACAATCCTTCATACTCCTTTCCATGGCAAGCTGTATGTAGGGCATCACCGTTGTCAATGGCTACTTACCATCCTCTGAGTGAAAATGGTCCAAATTCTCTTGTCACAGCACGGCTAATCATCTGTCGGTTCTCGATCATGTCGGAATAGATTCCATTGATTCTTTTGCGTCTGTCACTACGCCCAACAATCACGAGTTTGAAGCTCATCACAGTCATTCAATTCCTGAATCCTACTCGGAATACCACAGACAAGGTTTAGACTTTCCGGATTCTCAAGAATGGCCGCTAATAATTCTAGCTTATACCACGAAGATTCTGATTAAGGAATCTAAGAGATATTCACTCATTCTAAGGTAGAACGGAAGTGGTTGTCAGTCACGCGTTCATAGGTGAGAATGATGATGAGTGTCACGGATCATCACATCCATCATGTTGAAGTGCAGTGAGTATCTTAGAACAAGAATAAGCTGAATTGAATAGAAAATAGTAGTAATTGCATTAAAACTCGAGGTACAGCAGAGCTCCACACACTTAATCTATGGTGTGTAGAAACTCCATCGTTGAAAATACATAAGTGATGGTCCAGGCATGGCCGAATGGCCATCCTCCACAAAAGACATATGAATTCGAAAATAGGGAAAAGGACCCTTAGTACAATAGTAAAAAGTTCTATTTATACTAAACTAGCTACTAGGGTTGACAGAAATAAGTCTTAGTGCAGAAATCCACTTTTGGGGCCCACTTTGGTGTGTGCTTGGGCTGAGCTTTAGCTTTACACGTGCAGAGGCTTCTCTTGGAGTTAAACACCAAGTTGTAACGTATTTTTGGCGTTTAACTCTGGTTTGTGACGTGTTTCTGGCGTTTTACTCCAGAATGCAGCATGGAACTGGCGTTGAACGCCAGTTTGTGTCATCTAAACTAAAACAAAGTACGGACTATTATATATTGCTGGAAAGCTCTAGATGTCTACTTTCCAATGCCGTTGAGAATACGCCATTTGGAGTTCTGTAGCTCCAGAAAATCCATTTCGAGTGCAGGGAGGTTAGAATTCAACAACATCAGCAGTCCTTTGTCAGCCTGAATCAGATTTTTGCTCAGGTCCCTCAATTTCAGCTAAAAAATACCTGAAATCATAGAAAAACACACAAACTTATAGTAAATTTTAGAAATGTCAATTTTACATAAAAACTAATGAAAATATCCCTAAAAGTAGCTAGATCCTACTAGAAACTACCTAAAAACAATGCCAAAAAGCGTATAAACTATCCGCTCATCAGCACGCCAGTGTCATTCAGAGGGCAAAGAAGCATTGGGGCATGCCACTTGAGTTCGTGGCGTGGCACGCCAAATAGAGGAACCATTCACTCACAAAGGGGCGTGGCACGCACAGACCCTAGGCGTGCCACGCTAGTGCAACTTTCCAGAGGAGCTTAGCCAAGCACACAACAAGGGCGTGGCATGCTAGACCCTGGGCGTGCCATGCCAGTTCAAGTTTCCAGTGGCAAAGAAAAGTAGAAGAAGCAAAGGGCGTGCCACTTGAGCTCGAAGGCGTGGCACGCCAACACAAGACTTCCACTATGGCGTGCCACTTGAGTTAGAAGGCGTGGCATGCCAAGGTTAATAGAGAGACGAGCGTGCCACTTGAAGGATTGAGCGCGGCATGCCAAGCTAGTTTGAAGGGCACGTGACACGCCGGTAGAGCGCCAGCCACACGCCAACTAAGAAGTCACGCTTGTTGAGTGTTTTCTTTCTCTCCAAAATGTAATTTTCCCTTTTTCACTTTTGTAATTCTTTTATTTTTTCACTAGGAGTAGTATAAATACCCCCAAGGAGTACTGAAGAGGGGTTAAGCAGTTAGTTCTAGATCCACTTTTACACTCCACTTTTGAGTACTTTTCAAGCTATGAGTAGCTAACTTCCCTTTCATTGAGAGAGGGAGCTCTGTTGTACTTGATGGATTGATAATAGTGATATTCTTTTTCTCTTCATCTTCTCTTGATTTGCTAGAAGGAATTTCGTTCTTAATGCTTAGTGTTCAATTATCTTGGGAAAGAGATTGAATGCAATTGGGTTTCATGGGAACCTTGGGAAAGGAAACATGAAACCATGCTTGAAATCCCTTCTCACACTTGATTAGAATCTGGGTTTTGGTGATGGGATACGTGACATATAATCCCCCCTCTACCTAGACCTATGAGGGTGTGTGGTATAATCAGGGACCAAGCATATCTCTCTTCATGAGCAATTAGACCAAGGAATTGGCTATTGATCAAGATCTGAGAGATTGAGTCACCAAGGAATTGGGGCTCAATCAATCATGATTGCCAAGAGGTCAATGAGTTGCATGATTGAAGAGGATATAAGCTAGATTTGATCCAAAGAGACAACATCTCCCAATCTCAATGAATTTCCCCATTCTTATCTATCCATTTCTTTAGAGCTTAATTTTACATTCAGCAATTCCCCACTCCCATTTACATTCAAGTCGTTTATGATTCAACACTTTACATTCTGCAATTTCCATTTCTGCACTTTATCACTTTTCTTTATATTCTAGTCATTTACATTTAAGTCATCATTTACAATTCTGCACTTCACAATCTTATTTATCTGTTTAACTAATTCATCAACCAACTAAAACTGCTTGGATTTGCCAATCTCTGTGGATACGATCCCACTCTACTGTGGGTTATTACTTGGCGATAATTTTGGTGCGCTTGCCAAAAGAACTAATTCACTAATTTTTGAAAGGGGTAGTGAATTTCGGTCATCAAGTTTTATGGCACCGTTGCCGGGGATTGGCTTAAATTTGATAGTGATTATATTGATTGGAGAGCTAGATTAAGCAATTTAATTTCCTTGTTATTTTAATTTCTTTATTTAGCATTTTTTTATTTTATTTTGAGCTCTATTTCCTTCTTCTTTGATTATCTTATTTAGTGTCCATATTTTTACTCTTCTAACTGTTTGATCAATTGCACCACTCACACTAACAACTGCTCTAACAATAGTAATTTCTTCATCCATTTTCTTTCTTGCTTTTTGCCTTTATTGGTTGTATAACAGGTAGGAGAAGTGGGGCTTCAACTTCCTTTGATTCTGAACCTGAGAGGACCTTCCTTAGATTAAGGAGGGAAGCAAGAGGGAAGAGAGTCGTTGGTGCTGAGGAAGAGGAAGAGTATTTCGAAATAAAAATGGAGGAGAATACGGAGAATCATCATGAGGAAGAAGTTCATAACCATGCCAGGAGAGGCCCAGTCAATCATGATGGGCAAGAAAGGAGAGTCTTAGGCTCCTACATCAACCCAAACCCAAGAAATTGTGGCAGCAGCATCCTAAAGCCAACAATTCATGCCAATAACTTTGAGCTAAAGCCTCAGCTCATCACACTTGTTCAGAATAATTATTCATATGGAGGGAGTGCCCAAGAAGATCCCAATCAACATCTCAGCACATTATTGAGGATATGTGATACTGTAAAGTCCAATGGGATACACCCTGACATCTACAAACTACTCTTGTTTCCTTTCTCACTCAGAGATAAGGTAGCAAAGTGGTTGGAATCATTCCCCAAGGATAGCCTAACTACATGGGAGGAGGTCGTGAACAGATTCCTTGCGAGATTTTACCCTCCACAAAGAATCAATAGGCTAAGAGCTGAGGTGCAAACTTTCAGACAACAAGATGGAGAAATACTCTATGAGGCTTGGGAGAGATTCAAAGATCTGACAAGAAGATGCCCATCAGAAATGTTCAATGAGTGGGTACAACTACATATCTTTTATGAGGGACTATCCTATGAAGGAAAGAAGGCAGTGGATCATTCATCAGGAGGCTCACTCAACAAAAAGAAAACTATTGAAGAGGCCATAAATGTCATTGAGACTGTAGCTGAAAATGAGTATTTCTATGCCTCAGAAAGGACTCAGAAGAAGGGAGTGCTAGAACTCAACTCTGTAGATGCTTTGTTAGCTCATAACAAGGCAATTGTAGTATAAATAGTAGCATTAACCAAGAGGATGGAGGCCAACCAAGCCTCAGTCATCCAAGACCAAACTCATCAACAAGAAGGTAATGCATCAGAATCTGAAGGTGACTGGGAGTAAGCTAATTATGTGCACAATTCAGCCAGAGCACCATATGACCCACACTCTAAGACATACAACCCAGGTTGGAAGAACCACCCAAACTTTTGGTGGGAAAATCAACAAAACCACAACTAGGACCACAACAAGCCTTATCCATCAAATCAGCATCCCAACCACAACCCCAACCATCAAACAGGGAATCATAGACCCTACTATAACTCACAAAACACATCATACCATAACAACGAACCCATACACAACAACCTCAATCAAGATGCACCTTCCTCAACTATGCAACCATGCGAAATCAAGAGCAACTTTGAGAGGATGGAGGCTGCAATAGCACAACTGTCATCCCAGATTTCAGGGGCAGTCTCTTCCCTCATGGACAGACAAGCACAAACTGACAGGAGGATAGATGCTAATCAAGAAGAATACAGGTCAAATCTGAAAAATCAAGGCACAGCAATTTCAAAGTTGGAGGCACAAGTGGGGATTTTGTCCAAACAAATCCCACTTTCCACACACACATTTCCCAACGATACCATGGCTAACCCAAGAGGGGAATGCAAAGCCATAACTCTGAGAAGTGGGAAGGTTGTAGAGGAAGGAGCCCCAAGCAAAGATAATCATGAAGAGGTTGCACCAAAATAGGATGAAGGGGAGATCCCAGCTTCACCTCCACTAAAACCAGTTTTGAAGCCCTATGTACCAAAGGCACCATACCCACAAAGACTGAGAAAAGATGGAAAGGATGGCCAGTTCTCTAAGTTTTTAGAGATCTTCAAGAGGCTCCAAATCAACATACCATTTACTAAGGTATTAGAACAAATGCCACTCTATGCCAAGTTCTTAAAGGAGCTTATAACCAAAAAGAGGAACTGGGAGGCAAAAGAAACCATAGTATTGACTGAGGAATGCAGTGCTATCATACAGAAGAAGTTTCCTCAAAAGCTGAAAGACCCAGGGAGTTTTCAAATCCCCTGCATCATAGGGGACATCACTATTGAGAAAGCTTTGTGTGATTTGGGAGCTTGCATAAATCTATGTCCCTAACCATGATGAGAAGGATGAAGATTGAGGAACCCAAGCCAACAAGAATGGCACTCCAATTGGCTGATAGAACATTTAAATTCCACATGGGGTGGTGGAAGACTTGCTAGTGAAAGTAGGAGAATTCATCTTCCCTGCTGATTTCATTGTGCTGGACATGGAAGAAGAGGTCGACACGCCAATTATCCTAGGAAGACCATTTCTAGCTACTGCTGGAGCCATCATTGATGTGCAGAAAGGGGAACTAGTCTTGAGATTGCATGAAGAGAAAATGGTCTTCAACGTCTTTAAAGCAATGAGTTACCCTAAGGAACCCATAGGAGAATGTATGCTGGTAGACCCCATGGAACAGATAGTTCAAGAAGTTATGGGAAAAGAATAATGTGGAGAAAGCATTGAGCTAGAGCAAGCACCAGATGGAAAACTACCACAAGCAACCATGAAGAACTCAATCATGCCAACTGCCACAGACAACAAAGATGCAGTGTCACCAAAACTAGAGCTAAAAGCCTTACCACCCAGCTTGAAGTATGCATAACTGGGTGCCAACAATACTCACCCAGTGATCATAAATTCAAGTCTGAGTAAGGAACAAGAAGAGGAACTTATCCAAGTGCTGAGACAACACAAGGATGCCATAGGATGGACACTTGCAGATTTAAAAGGGATCAGTCCTTCAATGTGCATGCATAAAATCTTACTTGAAGAGGATGCCAAACCCTCAAGACAGCAACAGAAGAGGCTAAACCCAACTATGAATGAAGTGATTCAGAAAGAAGTGTTGAAATTGTGGCAAGCAGGGGTGATCTACCTCATCTCAGACAGCCCTTGGGTAAGCCCGGTTTAAGTAGTTCCTAAGAAGGGAGGGATCACTGTTATGGCAAATGAGAAGAATGAACTGATATCCACAAGGACGGTAACCGGATGGCGTATGTACATTGACTACCGGAAACTTAATGAAGCCACCCGGAAGGATCACTTTCCCCTGCCCTTCATGGACCAGATGCTTGAAAGATTGGTAGGACATGAGTATTATTGTTTCCTGGACGGATACTCGGGCTACAACCAAATTGTTGTAGACCCCAAGGATCAGGAAAAAAACTTTATTTACTTGTCCATATGGTGTATTTGCTTATAGGAGAATGCCCTTTGGATTGTGCAATGGTCTTTCCATGGCAAGCTGTATGTAGGGCATCACCGTTGTCAATGGCTACTTCCCATCCTTTCAGTGAAAATGGTCCAAATGCTCTTGTCACAGCATGGCTAATCATTTGTCGGTTCTCGATCATGTCGGAATAGAATTCATTGATTCTTTTGCGTCTGTCACTACGCCTAACAATCGTGAGTTTGAAGCTCGTCACAGTCATTTAATCCTTAAATCCTACTCGGAATACCATAGACAAGGCTTAGACTTTCCGGATTCTCAAGAATGGCTGCCAAAGGGTTCTAGCTTATACCACAAAGATTCTGGTTAAGGAACCCAAGAGATATGCACTCGATCTAAGGTAGAACGGAAGTGGTTGTCAGTCACGTGTTCATAAGGATGGATGATGATGAGTGTCATGGATCATCACATCCATCAGGTTGAAGTGCAACGAATATCTTAGAACAAGAATAAGCTTGAATTGAATAAAAGATAGTAGTAATTGCATTAAAACTCGAGGTACAGCAGAGCTCCACACCTTAATCTACGGTGTGTAGAAACTCCACCGTTGAAAATACATAAGTGATGGTGGTCCAGGCATGGCCGAATGGCTAGCCCCCAAACGTGATCAAAGATGTAAAATCCCAGATGAAAATACAATACTTATACTAGACTAGCTACTAGGGTTTACAGAAATAATTCTAAGTGCAGAAATCCACTTTCGGGGCCCACTTTGGTGTGTGCTTGGGCTGACCTTGAGCTTTACACGTGCAGAGGCTTCTCTTGTAGTAAAACACCAAGTTGTAACGTGTTTTTGGCATTTAACTCTGGTTTGTGACGTGTTTCTGGCGTTTACTCCAGAATGCAGCATGGAACTGGCGTTGAACGCTAGTTTGCATTGTCTAAACTCAAACAAGGTATGGACTATTATATATTGCTGGAAAGCTCCGGATTTCTATGATAAACCCATATTTTATGATATATTTTTTGCTAAATTTAAGTGATTTATTCAATCCTTCACCCACTTATGCATATGAAATTGCATGGTTTTACTTTCCCTTCCTTATTATGTGATGTATGTGAAAAACATGTTTCCTAGGCTTTAAAAATATTAATTTTAATTACCTTGTATTGCCATTCGATGCCGTGATTTGTGTGTTAAGTATTTTCAGATCTTCTAAAGCAGGAATGATTTAAAGGATGGAAAGGGGACATACAAAAATTGAAGGAAAGCATAAAATGGAGTTTTTGAAGAAATTGGCAATGACGCGTCCGTATGGACGACGCGAACGCGTGGTTCGCACAAAAAGGAATCGACGCGAGCGCATGGATGAGGCGAACGCGTGACTTGCGAAATACAACTGACGTGGGCACATGACTGACGCAACCGCGTGGAAGAGCAACACTCCAGACGACGCGACCGCGTGACCCACGTAGACGCATGACGTGCGCGATCTGTAGAATTTGCAGATCTCGTTTTCAGTGATTTTTGGGCTCTTTTTGGCCCAGATCCAAGCCCAGAGAATACAGACCAAAGGTTGCAAAGTGGAGGAATTAAGGGGACAATTGGAGGGAACTCATGAGGCACTTTTCATAGTTTAGATGTTGTTTTTAGTGAGAGAGGTTCTCTCCTCTCTCTTAGGTTTTAGGATTAGGATTTCTTTAGTCATTAGGATTACTTCATCGTATCAGGTTCAATAATTTATGTTTCTCTTCTACTTTTATTACTCCGATACTTTTATTTGTGTTTGATTTATGTTGCCCAATTGGCTTATTAATATTGTCCATGTTAGAATTGACATCTTTATTTAATATAAATTGAGGTATTTCAGACTTATATGTTATTGATGCTTGGGCTCTATCCAATTTATTTTCATTCAAGTAGATTTTATTTCCTTTCAACAAAATTAGAACCAAACTCAAAGCGAGAGGGGTGAGAATTCATAGTAGCTATCAGAAATAAGAAGGAAAAAAGTGAGATCACGCGACGCGACAGCGTCGCTGACGCGTCCGCGTCAATAGTGCACTAAAAGATTAGGAAAGTGAACAGAGAGTCACGCTGACGCAAGGCTGGAAGCGTGCCTTTAACACAATTGTTCCACGTGACCGCGTGCCCCACGCAATCGCGTCAGTTGCAAAAAGGCCTACCACGCGACCGCGTCACCCACGCGAACGCGTGATCTGGACATTGACGTAAAGATCTAACGCCCAGAAAGTTGGGCTGGAATCGTGCGTCTATTGCGCTTTTAGCACCAACAACCCACGCGTACGCGTCCCCGACCCGAACGCGTCACTTACACAACTCCCATTCCATGCGAAAGCGTGAGCGACGCGATCGCGTCGCGCGGATATTATGACCCCCTAAACCAAATAGAGAGTTGCGTGAAACAACGCTGGCATCATGCGTCTAGCATAAATACCAGCGACGCGTTCGGGTGCTTCACGCGTCCGCGTCACCTATCTTACAACCAACCCACGCGATTGCGTCGACCACGCATCCGCGTCAACCCTAGTGCACCCCAGTCACGCGATCGCGCACTTCACGCGTTCGCGTGGATTCGCGATCACTAACCCCAAGTCACGCGAACCCTACCCTTCGCGCGACCCAAACCCCAACCCCCTCTCTCTCTAACCTCTGCAACTCTCTTTCTCAACCACCCCAGCCACCACCTCCGACCACCAAGACAGCCGCAACGCCACCCCCAACCACCCAGACCCGCCGCGACCCCAACCCTCTCTTCTTTCGTCCTTCTTCTTCCCCTCTCTCACTCTTCTCCACCACTATACCTCACTGCGCCAAGCCTCCGATGGCCACTGCACCACCGCCGCGCTGCCATGCTTCACCTAGCGCCGCCACCACATCATCACTGCCTCCTCTCTACCCCATCCCATTGCCCTTTAAGCACTAGGTTCCGCCATACGGCGATTCATCCTTGAGACTCATTAGTTCGTTTTTCAATTTTTGTTCCGCATAGGCTAGATATAGATGCATGTTTGTAGTGGATTCTAGGTGGTTAGGTAGCTAGGATCTAGATAGTGGATTTAGGCCTGATAATTGCACCGTTCCTGTTATCTGTTTATCTATTCTGCAATTTATTCTGGCTATGATGTTGATCCTGTTCATATGTTGCTCTTAACTGTTACATGCTGCTGTTACACTGCTCTTTCTTATTCTTGCTATTTGTGCAGCCTTATTTCACTATATATGAACTATTCTTGTTATTTGTTTTCCGGGAAAATCCAATTTTAGCCGGAATGTTGCCCAATTTTCTGCAAATTACTTTTCCTTCTACATTCAAGTATTGGTTTTGGCAATTCTCATTTTTGAACTGCTTCACGCATACCAAACCTATTCTTGAATGCACGGGCCAGCATTCTTATTACTTTTGATCTCCTGGTTAATAAATTGATTTATTGATGGTTTGATTTTACTTTTTACTACTTCTATATCTATCTGAATCATCATCATTACCCTGTTATCCCTGCTTGAATATGAGTTAACTGTTGTTTAAATTTGTGAAATTCTTGTTACTTGGAAACCAATCATCATGCACTTACTCTGACTTCCTTTTTACTAACTCACTGATTTTCGCTTTCTAACCTCTTTTTCAATTTTAACCACTTTTAACTTTCTAACTTCCCACTTTCCCTTTTCACTACTTCTTTAAATTAATTTCACTCATGGCATGATAATTGTTTTTCCTAATTAACAAGCTTTCCACTTCTAACATATTTTGGAATGTGATTTCTCATCTCAGCTTTTCAATTCCAACACAATCCAAAATATACATTTTCTTAACTCATTTCATTCTTCTACTGATCCTTTGCCACTTACTGCTTATCTTGTTATTTGCCTACTTATTTTCCTGCTTTTATTCCTCAATTATACCTTGGAAATTCTGTTTTTCAGGATGTCTGAATCTCAAGGCAGGGGAAAGGGCAAAGTCACCACTAGCAAACGGAAAAGAGGTGAACCCTCTGGTTCCATCCTTGGCATCTTACATGATGATTCCTGGAGGGAGAAGAAATTTACCCCACAGGAAAAGGCTGATCAGTTGGTACCTTCAACTGACTTGGTAAAATTTGCAAACAAATACTGTGAGCTAAAATACCCAACCTTTGCCACCGCCAGGAACCTACACCTGGAAAAGACCGTCAAAATTCCAGAAGAAATTCAGCAATACACCTCATATCAGATCAAACAGAGAGGCTAGTTCTTCCTGGAGAGGAACCTAACTGAGGTCAACTCATCCTGTGTTAGAGAGTTCTACTGTAACTACTTTCTCTCTTCCCTGGATGCAATATAGCTCAGAGGCAAAATGATTCTGGTTACCGAGGAAGCAATTGACGAAATCCTCCATCTTCCACCTAAATCAGATCAGCCAGATGGTTACCAAAAAGCTAAGGAAGATATGAGATTCATAAGGTTTGATTGGGATGTAGTAAAGAAGGACATCACTCTTGATCCTACTATTCCTTGGGTCATGGGAACAAGCACATTGGTACCAAAGGGAATCCGGCTTATATATCTGAATGATGAGGCTCAACTATGGCAATAGATTTTGAGCAACTATGTGATGCCGAGCACTCATGAGTCAGAGGTGCCAGCTGCTATGATTACCCTCATCTGGTGTGTGATGACAGGTAAGGACCTTTATCTACCTTGCTTGATCCGGCATTACATGGCCAGGGTCCATGTTAGAGGAACCCTCTCTTTTCCTTACCTGATTACTTAGTTGGGTCGCCGAGCTGAGGTACCTTGGGAGGCTGTTGATGAAAAGCCCCCCGTTACAGAGTGCCAAAAATCATTCCTCACAGTCGGAAGTTCCTGGCTTTCGGCTACCGCCCTCCATTTCTCACTGACACTACTGAGGCAGCCACCTCTTCAGCTACCCCTTCTGGCTCCACTGGCCCAGCACCACCCACTGCACCCCCACTTGCTCCTGAGCCCGTCTACCGTTTGGTGCATTGCCTCTTTGACCGCCTAGATAAGATGGAGCGCCATCACCAGCAGCAGTTTGAGAGATCTGACCGTCGCACCAGGCGACTTTTTGAAAGGTCTGAGCATCGCCACAAGCGACACTATGAGTACCTCAAGATGATGATCCGCTCTGGTGGTGACATTCCCTCTGAGCCCGACATGCCCTCCGACACATCTGAGGAGGAGAGGAGCAATCACGAGGAGGAGGCACCTACCCAGGCTGAGCAGGGAGGTCCCGACCACACTGCACCACATCATGAGGAGCACCACCAGCTACAGACCGCAAATCCGGAGGTTCCTCTATGGACAGAACCCCCGATTCAGCAGACCGCTCCTCCGATCCTCACAGTGACCACAGACCCTCAGTGTACCATCGAGACACCAACAGCCCATCCTTCCGAAGATGACCCTTCGTCACACCCTGCTTGACTGAGCATCGAGGACGATGCTATTATTTAAGTGTGGGGAGGTCGCCATCTCTGGCATCTATTTATTTTGGTGAACTACTACCGACTCTCTTCTTATTTTGTCTATTTTCTGTATTTTTGCACATTTTTCTCTTTTTGCTTTTTTTATTGTACTTTTTGCATTGTGCACTTTGTGCTATATGTATACATCTTGGATATTTTAGCTTGATTTGCACCTTAGTTTACTAGCTATATATTAAGTGGATTAATTAGTATAGTTTACCCCTTTTTAGCATATGGTAGTTGATTTGATTGAAAATAAAAAGGAAGTAAGCTAGAGACTTTAATAAAATCAATCCACACCCCTTGTATATATAGCATTACATGTTAATTAGTTGGCAACATTTCATCAAGGAGGAACACTAAAACTTTAAAGCCATCCAATATATTTTACATTGGGAATAATGGAAACTTTTAAATTCTACTTACATGACATACATAACTGATATATGATTTATGAGCTTGAGAACACACAGCCTGTGAGTTTTGAGCTTAATTGTATGGTTACATTCAGACCATAATTTTTATTCCTGTGTGTTTCGCCTTTCTTTTTTATTCTGGTGTTCTTTACTTTGCTTTAATCTGTATCTTTTTTCATGTTTGATTATCAACTCACTTATACCAAATAAAGCCTACCTTTTATCCCATCCTTGTTAGCCCCCTTGAGCTTTTGAATTCCCTTCTGTTTTATAACCACATTACTAGCCTTAAGCAGAAAAACAAAATAAAAAATCCCAAGTTGAATCCTTGGTTAGCTTAAGATAGAAATTGTGTATAATTTTAAGTGTGGAGAATTTTATGGGAACATGGGATGATAGAAAAAGTAGGAAATTAAATTGAACAAGTTATGTAAAAATTTGGGAAGCATGCTCATGTGAAATAAAAATAATTAAATTACCATGTGCATTAAAAAAAATATTTAATTTCAATAAGGGGATACAAAAAAAATTAATTCCCCCAAACACAAAATAAAAAGAATCAATGCACATGGGACAAAGTTAAATTCAATGCATGAGTTTGCAATACAAAGTGAAAAAAAATTTTGTTTTTGGGCAAATAGGTTAAGAAACTTTTGATTTGTATAAAGTATGTATATGTTAGGTGAGATCTTAGATTAATCAAGGATTCACTTATTAGCTCACTTAGCCTTATACATATACCCTTACCTCTACCTTGGCCCTATTACAACCTTGAAAAGACCTCATGATTTTTGTATGTCTATATTCTATAATTGTTGATTGGTTAGATGAAGAACAAAGTTATAGAAAGCAAGGATAAAAAGAAGATTAAAGTGATTAACCCAATAAACACTGAGTGACTAGAGAGTAAACACAAAATTCAGTGAGGGTTCAATAGCTCATCATCATATATCTCTGCCTCAATTGTTAATTATCTTGCAAGTTTGAAAAATATTTTATTTTCTCAATTGTAAAAGTGCTTTGATATTATCTAAGGTTGGCTATGCGTATATGACTCCTTGAGAAAGTGAATTAATTTAACTACATGTAAAGCTTTATATATAGGTGAATAATAACTAGATTTGCATTACTCATTTAGGTTGTTGCATCTAGGATAGATTGCATTGCATGAGATTCCACCATTTTACCTTATTCTTTCTCTTGGATTTAGCATGAGGACATGCTATTATTTAAGTGTGGGAAGGTTGATAAACCCATATTTTATGATATATTTTGTGCTGAATTTAAGTGATTTATTCAATCCTTCACCCACTTATGCATGTGAAATTGCATGGTTTTACTATCCCTTTCTTATTATGTGATGTATGTGAAAAAAGTGTTTCCTAGGCTTTAAAAATATTAATTTTAATTACCTTGTATTGCCATTCGATGCCGTGATTTGTGTGTTAAGTATTTTCAGATCTTCTAAGGCGGGAATGATTTAAAGGATGGAAAGGGGACATACAAAAATGGAAGGAAAGCATAAAATGGAGTTTTTGAAGAAATTGGCAATGACGCGTCTGCATGGACGACGCGAATGCGTGGTTCGCACAAAAAGGAATCGACGCGAGCGCATGGATGAGGCGAACGCGTGACTTGTGAAATACAACTGACGCGGGCGCATGACTGACGCGACCGCGTGGAAGAGAAACACTCCAGACGATGCGATCGCGTGACCCACACAGACGCGTGATGTGTGCGATCTGCAGAATTTGTAGATCTCATTTTCAACGATTTTTGGGCTCTTTTTAGCCCAGATCCAAGCCCAGAGAATACAGACCAAAGGCCGCAAAGTGGAGGAATGAAGGGGACAATTGGAGGGAACTCATGAGGCACTTTTCATAGTTTAGATGTAGTTTTTAGTGAGAGAGGTTCTCTCCTCTCTCTTAGGTTTTAGGATTAGGATTTCTTTAGTCATTAGGATTACTTCATCGTATCAGGTTCAATAATTTATGTTTCTCTTCTACTTTTATTACTCTGATACTTTTATTTGTGTTTGATTTATGTTGCCCAATTGGCTTATGAATATTGTCCATGTTAGAATTGACATCTTTATTTAATATAAATTGAGGTATTTCAGACTTATATGTTATTGATGCTTGGGCTCTATCCAATTTATTTTCATTCAAGTAGATTTTATTCTCTTTTGGCTTTGTTTGATTAATTGGTAACTCTTGAGTTGTCAAACTCAGCAGTGGTTGAAATTGGCATATTCTAATTGATCTAGATCGCTCTAAAGCTAGTCTTCCCACAGGGATTGACTAGGACTTGAGGATCAAACTAATTAGTCCAGTTGACTTTCCTTTGCTTTAGTAAAGGTTAACTAAGTGGGAGAAAAATCCAATTCTCATCACAATTGATCAGGACAACTGGGATAGGACTTCCAGTTTTCATACCTTGCCAAGAGTTTTACTAGTTATTAATTTATTAATTCTTGCAATCTATTTCTCTTGATAAAAATCTTTTTCAAACCCAAACACTATTTTTCCATAACCAATAATAAATCATACTTCCCTGCAATTCCTTGAGAAGACGACCCGAGGTTTGAATACTTCGGTTTATAAATTTATTGGGTTTTGTTACTTGTGACAACCAAAACGTTTGTAAGAAAGGACTTTTGTTGGTTTATAAGCTATACTTGCAACGGGAATTTATTCTGAATTCTAGACCACACAAAAGTTCTCTCTTCAGTCTACTTTCCAACGCTTTTCAGAGCGCGCCATTTGGAGTTCTGTAGTTCCAGAAAATCCATTTCGAGTGCAAGGAGGTCAGAATCCAATAGCATCAGGAGTCCTTTGTCAGCCTGAATAAGATTTTTGCTCAGGTTCCTCAATTTCAGCCAAAAAATACCTGAAATCACAGAAAAATGCACAAACTCATAGTAAAGTCAAGAAATGTGAATTTTGCATAAAAACTAATGAAAACATCCCTAAAAGTAGCTAGATCCTACTAAAAACTATCTAAAAACAATGCCAAAAAGCATATAAATTATCCGCTCATCACAACACCAAACTTAAATTGTTGCTTGATGACAAGTCATCATATACCCATTTTTCAAGCTAATTTCACTTGTTTTGTTAGTCTTTATGCACTTTCTTGCTTCCTAAGTAAGTGATTTGGAGTGAAAATGCATAACTTCTTTAAATCAAACAACCACCATGAAATTAATGTTAATCCATGAGGTTTAAGCTAATTTTAATAGAATTTTAATTGATTTATAAGCCTCATGAATTTAGTGATACTTGGAGTGGTTGTTTTGGTTTATTTCAGGTGAAGAAAAGAATAAAAGAGAAAAGCGTGGCCTAAAGAAAGCGTGACCCAAAGAGAAGGAAGCGTGGTTAAAGGAAGGAAAAGTGTGCCACATACAATGGGGAAGGCAAGCATTGCCCTCCACAAGGGCACACTGCCCTCTAGGAGGGCAACATAAGGGAACTAAGCAAAGAAGGCAACTCTGCCCTGCCCACTACAAGGGCAGAGCACAAATTGTGCCTTGAAATCAAGAAGGAGAAAATGTTGCCCTGCCCTCCACAAGGGCAGTATCGGGCTCATCAAGGAAGAAAATCAAAGGAAAATGTCTCCAAATGCTTGCCACAAGAGTTGAACACGGGACCATGAGGAAGCAAGGAACTAAGTCCCATCACCGTGCCAAGAAACCAAGGAAAATGAATGAGCGTGTGTTTCGGCCATGATTCGAACCTGGGACATCAAAGTGAAAACACTGCCCTGCCCTCCGCGAGGGCAGGGTAGCATTTTGTTAGTGCACAACTCTGGCGAACCAAGAAGTGAGTCTGGCGCACCAAATCACTACCCTGGCAGCATCAGCGCGCACCACACTCGATCCTGGCAGCACCATGTTTTTCTGCCCTGCCCTCCGCGAGGGCAGGGCAGCATTCTGCGCACCAAGGCACGATCCTGGCAGCACCAGTGCGCATCACAGCTTGAATCTGGCAGCACCAAGCACGCACCGTGGCACATCCTGGCAGCGTTCTGTGCACCAAGACCGCACCAGCCCGCACCAAGCAAGCACCAACACGCACCAAATCCTGCCCTGCCCTCCACAAGGGCAGGGCAGCCTCCTGGAAGCTATTATTTTGGGCCGAAAAATTCAATTAAAATGCCAATTTAATTCATTTCTTCACCAAATCAAAAGCCCATCCAAATCCCAAAATCCAAGAATAGAAAGTGTATAAATAGGAGCTAGTTTGATGTAATTAGGACCTTCTTCCAGAACCTTTTGCTTAGCTTTTGAATTGGGCACTTTCTTTTGAGCTTTGAATTTTAGCAACTTTCCTAGAGAGACTGAACCGAGCTTTCAGAGAATTGGGGAGGAGAATTGATCTCTCTTCTTCCTCGTTCTTGCTTGGGCATTTTTAATTTCCTTGTTTTGATTCTTGGGTGTTAAGAATTGAGGAAATTCTGTCTCAATCTCCACTCAAGAACTCCTTAGTTTCTTTTCTGCATAATTGAATCCATTCACATTCTCTTTACTGCTTCTTCTTCAATTCCTTGTCAATTGCTTTGTGAACTTGGATCTGGGAAGGCAAATTGAGATCTAGACTTTGCTTTCTAGTCTCTTGGGACCTGAGATCCCATTTTACTTTCGGTTCTTCTGTGAACCTTGCTGCACTTTAATTTCAATCTCTGTTTGAATCCTCATTGCTTCCAATTTAATTTCTGCTTTAGTAATTGTTGCAATTTACTTTCTCTTCGTTTAGATTCTGTAATCCCAATCCTCAAATCCCTTTTACATTCAAGCAATTTACATTCCTTGCCATTTAAGTTACTGCAATTTACATTACTTGCACTTTAAGTTTCAGTCATTTAATTTCTTGTTCTTTAAGATTCAGTCTATTTTACTTTCCTGTTCTTTAATTTACTGCAATTTCCCCTCTCCCTTTACATTCCAAGCAATTTATATTCTGTTAAATACAACCCACTCAACCAAAAATTGATTCGCTTGACTAAATCAACCACTAAACTAAAATTGCTCAATCCTTCAATCCTTGTGGGATCGACCTCACTCATGTGAGTTATTATTACTTGATGCGACCCAGTACACTTGCCGGTGAGTTTTGTGTTGGATCGTTTTCCACACATCAAGTTTTTGGCGCCGTTGCCGGGGATTGAAATAGATTGACAATGATTAAGTGAAGTGGAGGTCTAGATCAGGCACTTTTTCTTTTCTGTTATTTTAATTTTGACTAACACACTAACTGTTTGAATTTTTGCTTAAACTAACTAAAACTTCATTCTAGCTGTAGATTGAAGTTTCATTGGTTTTCTGGATCTGTGTGTTTATTGTTGTGTGTTTGTATGTCAGGTACAGGAAGATCTTCCCCTGTCCTCTCTGAAATTGACCAAAGAACTCTTCGAAGAATAAGAAGAGCTGAAAGAGGAAAGAACGTCATTGGAGAGGAAGAATCTGAGGAGGAATTCCAAGAGATGGAAGGAGATCTCAATCAACCAGGAGAAGGAGCCAACAATAACCAACAACAACGAAGAGTCTTGGCTTCATACACATTTGCAAATGCTAGACACTGTGGAAGTAGTATTCTTCCTCCTAATGTCAATGCAAACAATTTTGAACTAAAGCCACAACTCATCACTCTGGTTCAAAACAATTGTTCTTTTGGAGGAGGGCCTTTGGAAGATCCAAATCAATATTTGTCTACCTTCTTGAGAATCTGTGACATGGTAAAAACCAATGGTGTGCCTCCTGATAGCTACAAGTTGTTGCTCTTTCCATTTTTTCTCAGAGACAAAGCCACTCAATGGCTAGAGACCTTTCCAAAAGAAAGCATCAACACTTGGGATGACTTGGTAAGCAAGTTCCTTGCCAAATTTTATCCCCCTCAAAGAATCCTAAGATTGAAGACTGAGGTGCAGACATTCACTCAAATGGAGGCTGAAAACTTATATGAAGCATGGGAAAGATATAAGGCACTATTGAGGAAATGTCCACCAGAGATGTTCACTGAGTGGGACAAGTTACAGAACTTCTATGAGGGACTCACTCTTAAAGCTCAAGAAGCACTTGATCATTCAGCTGGAGGCTCTTTGCAACTCATGAAAACTACAGAGGAAGCTCAAAACCTCATTGACATGGTGGCCAATAACCAATATTTCTTTGCTCATCAAAGACAACGCCAACCATCACAAAGAAGAGGAGTAATGGAGTTGGAAGGAGTGGACTCAATTCTAGCTCAAAACAAGATAATGCAGCAGCAGATTCAACAACAGTTTGAGCAAATGGCCAAAAGAATTGATGGCTTGCAAGTTGCATCAGTGAGTGCCACAAGCCAACCACCAACTACTTGGGTGCAAAGTGAAGAAACTCAAGAGGAGCAACAGCAAGAGCAAGTCCAATACATGCACAACCAAAATCCTGGAACAAATGAAGTCTATGGTGATACTTACAATCCATCTTGGAAGAACCATCCCAACCTCAGGTGGGGAGACAACCATAATCAAAACCAACAACCATGGCAAAGAAACACAAGTCAGAATAATTGGAAAAGCACAAACCACAACCCCCAGCCAAACACTAACCAAAATACATACAGAAAACCACAAAATAACTACCCCAACTCTAACCATTTTCCACCCAACAACCACCCAACAAATCAAAACACCTATCATCATCCATCAACACCCCAAAACCAGCCAATTTCACAAGAATCTCAGAGGATTACTAATCTAGAGCTGCTCATGGAGAAAATGATGAAGAACCAAGAATTGACAACAAAGAACCAAGAAGCTTCCATGAAGAACTTAGAAAGGCAAATTGGGCAAATCTCCAAACAAATTTCTGTTGAAAAACCATCAAGTTCACTACCTAGTGACACCATTCCCAACCCAAAGGAAGAATGCAAGGTCGTGCAACTAAGAAGTGGAAAAGTGTTATTAGATGGTAACCAAGGAGCAACCAAGAACAATGACAATGAGCCAACAAAGAATGATGAAGCCATCAACAAGGACATGTTAAACAAGAATGTCCCAGAAAAACTCACAGAGGAAGATAATGAACCACATAATCTAAAGAAAGGAAAGCAGATCAGGGAAGAACCAAATCCAAGACAACATCAAGTGGAAAAGAGCTTAACACCATCACTGCCTTATCCACAGAGATTTCACAAAGAGACAAAGGGTCAGCATTTTCACAAATTTCTTGAGACTTTCAAGAAGCTGGAAATTAACATACCTTTAGCTGAGGCATTGGAGCAAATGCCTCTGTATGCCAAATTCTTGAAGGAGCTCATTAACAAGAAAAGAAGTTGGAATGAAAAGGAAACTGTAATGCTTAGTGAAGAATGCAGTGCACTCATTAAAAAGGGACTCCCTCCCAAGCTTGAAGATCCTGGAGGTTTCTTCCTACCATGCACTATTGGAGATCTATTCATCAACAAGGGAATGTGTGATTTAGGAGCAAGCATAAATCTAATCCCATCTTCTTTAGTGAAAAAGCTTGGCATAGAGGAGGTGAAGCCAACACAGATGTCCTTGGAGTTGGTGGACCAATCAGTGGTATATCCTAAAGGGCTGATTGAGAACCTTTTAGTTAAGGTTGACAAGTTCATTTATCCTGCAGATTTTGTGATCTTGGATTCTTCAGAAAATGGAAATGATTCCATAATACTTGGTCGACCATTTTTGGCCATTGCTAGAGCCATTGTGGATATAGAGCAGGGAGAGTTAACCCTCAGGATGCATGAGGAGAGCATCACTCTGAAAGTCTTTCCAGAATTACACAGGAATGAAGAAATAAGCAAAATAAGTGGTGACTTCCTTCCAAAGCAAGCAACCAACAAGGCAGTAGAACAGAGAAACAAGCTTGTACAAGGAGAAAAAGGAATTCAAAAGGAAGCAGGAGTGATAAACAAGAAGGAAGGTATCACAACCCAAGTCACTGACAAGAAAGAAAGATCAACAAGAAAGAAAAAGATGAAGAGCAAGAACAAGGCTCACAAAGGGTGGAAGAACAAGAAAATTCCAACTGAGGGATTTTCCAAAGGTGACAAAGTACAATTAGTATACCAACAGCTAGGAACAGAAGATTATTATACTGTCAACCAAATACTTTCTCTTGAGCATATGGAAATTGAGCATCAAGGCACACAGAGAAAGTTTACAGTGAGAGGTGACAAGTTGAGACATCACCAACATCAACCACCCTAAAGGGAGTTCAATGTCAAGCTAGTGACAATAAAAGAGCGCTTCATGGGAGGCAACCCATGATCTAAGATTTATGTCCTCTCTTTCATTTAATAAGCTATGATTCCTCTGAATATGATTTTGAACTTTCATGCCTGATAAATGCATTTGAAGCACATGTCAAACTTCTAAGTTTGGTGTACCTTAAGGCACACCCAAGTTCAGTTTTCAAAAAAAGGGGATTATTCTTAGAACATATGCATAATTCTTTTGATGAAGCATGTGACCAAACACTAAGTTTGGTGTTTGCATGTGTAACAATGTTCAGAAGATCATTTCCCAATCATGGACTCAAACCATACAAAAAAGGGATCATACATCAATTTTTTTTATGCATCAATTGTGAAGAACAGTTTGCAATGTTAAGCCGTCCCCTCAATAAAAGATAAGTTTGGTGTTCACCAAATTTTAGCATTTTTAATTAGGGACACAATTGATCACAAAAAAAAAATTTCAAATAACTATTAAACAAACCAAAACAATTTTTTTTATTATTGCAAATAAATTGCCACGACCATATTAATGTTCTAAGCTAGCTGTTTTGGTTCAGGTGGGAGAAAAAGATTAAGACAAAAGCCAGGAGGGACCACGGCTAGGAGAAGCTATGTGAGGATGGTCACATGTGCCTAGAAGATTGCGCTCATGGGGAAGCAGAATTTGTATGCATGCATGCACCATTGAACGCTTAAATACATGCAGCCAATGGGAGGAGGATCCTCGTCAAGCCTCAACAATGCATGCAGACCGTCCATTCCATGAATCCTTTAGATGAACAACTCAATCTCAACCCTTCATGAGCACTAACGAGTTCCTTCTTCATTCATTGTGGTTTTGGTGGAAAGCTTGAAGAATTTGCCTATTAATAGCCGTAGCACCAAACGGTTTACACACTCATTCAAGCTACCCTCATATGAAAATCATAATCCTCTTTACTCCTAAAACCAACATAATTCCCTTGTCTCACAACAGAACCGAACCAAAACTCTTCCCAAACACAACACAAACTTCTTCTTTTCTCACTTCTTCTTTCTTTTCACCTCAAATTCAATGGCCTCTTCAAGTTCGAAAAGAAGGCCGGGAAAGGAACCTATGGTAGCCGAACCCCCATCATTTGATGCAACCAAATTTAGATCCCAATTCCATGAAGGGAGATATCATAGGTTCATGGAGGCAAAGAATGTCATCTATGAGAAAGGTCTTGATTTGAAGGAAGGAGAATACCCCATCATGAGGCAAATTACTAGAGAAAGAAGGTGGGAACTCTTGTGTGCTCCTCTAGTTGACATCAGTGCAGTTATGATCAGGGAGTTCTATGCAAATGCAGTGAAAGAAAACAAAGATAGTGCTCCTTACACAAGTTATGTCAGAGGAGTTGAAGTGAGCTTCAGTCCAGCAGCCATCACTAGGGCTCTAAAGTTGAGAACCATAACTTATGCAGAGCCTAGTTATGAGGATAGATTGCAAATGGAAAATAATCTTGATGAGATCCTGCAAGGGTTATGTGTGGAAAATACAGATTGGGAAAGAGATTCAAAGGGAGTTCCAAGCCACTTGAGAAGGATAAATCTTACTCCTGTAGCCAAGGGATGGTATGAAATAGTGAGAAGATCTATCCTTCCTACTGGAAACGCCTCTTGGGTCACAATCAAACGGGCACTCTTGACGTACTGCATCTTACATGGAGGTGAAATCAACCTTGCACAACTCATAGCCGACAGTATTCAAGAAATGGCCAATAGCACAAGCAAATCAAGTAGTCTTGGACATCCAAGTACCATCCTCAGACTATGTGAGAGAGGTAAAGTAATCTTTGAAGATGAGGACACAACAAAAGTGAAGAAAGGGAAAGGGATTACCAAGAAGAGCATGGAGGGAATGAATGAAGAAGAAGATCAGGAAGGGGTAGTAGCTCCTAGACAAAGGAGATCACAAAGAGAGGAAGGACGAAATCAAGCTCATGATGCCATAGACATGAGCCAATTACAAAGATCAATTGAAGAACTATCTCAGCAACTCATGCAGGCTCAACAAGGCCAAAATCAGGGGTGCCAAGAGAAATATCTAGAGCCCCATCCAGAATTTATGGAGCAATTTTTGAAAGAAAAAGAGGAACGAGAAGCTTGGCAGCATCAAATGGAGGAGAAACAAGAGAGATGGCAACAACAAATGATGACTCAGCAGCAAGAATTTCAAGCACAGATTCTTGAAGGACAAAAAGAACAATACAAAGAATTCAAAGAGTCATATGATAAGCTGTATTTTAGTCAAGCTAAAGCAGGGGAATATAGTCACAACCTGTATCAATGGAAGAATGTTCATCATACCATGGGAGAAGTTAGATACGTACAAAGAATGGAGAATGATGAAACCATGCAAGCAAGGTTGGAGTACTTAACCCACAATTTGCCAACACTCAATCCTGAGATCAAGCCATTTGAGCAATGCCCTGAATTTTTAGCCAAGCAACAAGCAAGATCTCGTCAATATACTGAGGCAACCTTTAAAAGATTGGAAGATGTCGGGCTCTCAGGACTCTTAGATTCTGTTTGGGGTAGAAGATGTCCTGGTGAAGAGATCCGAGATTATTCCAAGACAGGGAAGAGAAAGAAGAAGAAAGGAGAATCAAGCAGCAGCCATGACCATTAGAAGGTGGCAAAGTTCTTTCATATTTCCTCTTTCATGTCTTTAATAAGGAGATGCATGTCTGAAACATGATATGCCTCCATCATTTATTTCTTTTACTTCATGCAATTTTTGTTCTTTGTTTTTCATTTTAGTTAGTTAATAAATAGCTAGAAAAATGCTAAATCTGCATAATGATTGTTATCCATCACTTAGCTTTAAATTTTGTTTTGTTTCCCATATGCTTAAATAAAAGAGATTTGTTTGAATTGAAAAGTGAAATATCCAATGTTGCATAAGTAAGAATGGAAGTTAGTGGTGGTATATGTGTTTGATTAAATGCATAACTCATGAAATAATTGTTGCATAATATCATTCTCATTCAAATGTGAGTTAGCTTGCTGTTACAAAGACTCTTATCAATAATGAAAAAGCCCTTGGTAACGAAAACAGAAAGAAAAGGAAGAAGAAAAAGCCAAAATGGCAAGAAAAACAAAGAATAAAGGTTGGACACCAATAGCTTGGACCCTAGGACATATGCCTGTGGTGTTCTTGTACTAAGATATGCTTGGATGAGTAAATTCTAAGGGGTATTTTAAAACCCGGTCACTTAGATCAACTGATTTGGGATGGCCAATTGAAAATCCACAATAAAGAACAACTTAGATACAGAACATTTAGTTATCCAAAGAGATGCTGGGCATCAATGATCCTAGGAAGAATTAGTGAGCAATGTGTCTGTGGTGGAAAGATGTTGAGCAAAAGAAAAGAAAATAAAGCCAAAGGCTAATACTGCAACATTTGACACCAAACCTCCAAAAGAATAATAAGCTTGTTAAGCATTGTAAGCCAAGAAAAGTTATCAAGGGAGGAATTAAAAAGTGAGTCTTATAACAGCAAGTTTAGCAAGCCTTTGAAGAAAGATGTACATTATGTAACAGCAACAATAATTGAGTTATCATTGTCTGCATAAAGACTCCATAAATCAAGTTCTGCTATATGCCTAATAAGGATATGTGTTCTTTTCTTATTCATATCATTTACTCTTAGTTTTGATGCTTGCTTGGGGACAAGCAAGATTTAAGTTTGGTGTTGTGATGACAAGTCATCATATACCCATTTTACAAGCTAATTTCACTTGTTTTGTTAGTCTTTATGCACTTTCTTGCTTCCTAAGTAAGTGATTTGGAGTGAAAATGCATAACTTCTTTAAATCAATCAACCACCATGAAATTAATGTTAATCCATGAGGTTTAAGCTAATTTTAATAGAATTTTAATTGATTTATAAGCCTCATGAATTTAGTGATACTTGGAGTGGTTGTTTTGGTTTATTTCAGGTGAAGAAAAGAATAAAAGAGAAAAGCGTGGCCTAAAGAAAGCGTGACCCAAAGAGAAGGAAGCGTGGTTAAAGGAAGGAAAAGTGTGCCACATACAATGGGGAAGGCAAGCATTGCCCTCCACAAGGGCTCACTGCCCTCTAGGAGGGCAACATAAGGGAACTAAGCAAAGAAGGCAACTCTGCCCTGCCCACTACAAGGGCAGAGCACAAATTGTGCCTTGAAATCAAGAAGGAGAAAATGTTGCCCTGCCCTCCACAAGGGCAGTATCGGGCTCATCAAGGAAGAAAATCAAAGGAAAATGTCTCCAAATGCTTGCCACAAGAGTTGAACACGGGACCATGAGGAAGCAAGGAACTAAGTCCCATCACCGTGCCAAGAAACCAAGGAAAATGAATGAGCGTGTGTTTCGGCCATGATTCGAACCTGGGACATCAAAGTGAAAACACTGCCCTGCCCTCCGCGAGGGCAGGGTAGCATTTTGTTAGTGCACAACTCTGGCGCACCAAGAAGTGAGTCTGGCGCACCAAATCACTACCCTGGCAGCATCAGCGCGCACCACACTCGATCCTGGCAGCACCATGTTTTTCTGCCCTGCCCTCCGCGAGGGCAGGGCAGCATTCTGCGCACCAAGGCACGATCCTGGCAGCACCAGCGCGCATCACAGCTTGAATCTGGCAGCACCAAGCACGCACCGTGGCACATCCTGGCAGCGTTCTGTGCACCAAGACCGCACCAGCCCGCACCAAGCAAGCACCAACACGCACCAAATCCTGCCCTGCCCTCCACAAGGGCAGGGCAGCCTCCTGGAAGCTATTATTTTGGGCCGAAAAATTCAATTAAAATGCCAATTTAATTCATTTCTTCACCAAATCAAAAGCCCATCCAAATCCCAAAATCCAAGAATAGAAAGTGTATAAATAGGAGCTAGTTTGATGTAATTAGGACCTTCTTCCAGAACCTTTTGCTTAGCTTTTGAATTAGGCACTTTCTTTTGAGCTTTGAATTTTAGCAACTTTCCTAGAGAGACTGAACCGAGCTTTCAGAGAATTGGGGAGGAGAATTGATCTCTCTTCTTCCTCGTTCTTGCTTGGGCATTTTTAATTTCCTTGTTTTGATTCTTGGGTGTTAAGAATTGAGGAAATTCTGTCTCAATCTCCACTCAAGAACTCCTTAGTTTCTTTTCTGCATAATTGAATCCATTCACATTCTCTTTACTGCTTCTTCTTCAATTCCTTGTCAATTGCTTTGTGAACTTGGATCTGGGAAGGCAAATTGAGATCTAGACTTTGCTTTCTAGTCTCTTGGGACCTGAGATCCCATTTTACTTTCGGTTCTTCTGTGAACCTTGCTGCACTTTAATTTCAATCTCTGTTTGAATCCTCATTGCTTCCAATTTAATTTCTGCTTTAGTAATTGTTGCAATTTACTTTCTCTTCGTTTAGATTCTGTAATCCCAATCCTCAAATCCCTTTTACATTCAAGCAATTTACATTCCTTGCCATTTAAGTTACTGCAATTTACATTACTTGCACTTTAAGTTTCAGTCATTTAATTTCTTGTTCTTTAAGATTCAGTCTATTTTACTTTCCTGTTCTTTAATTTATTGCAATTTCCCCTCTCCCTTTACATTCCAAGCAATTTATATTCTGTTAAATACAACCCACTCAACCAAAACTTGATTCGCTTGACTAAATCAACCACTAAACTAAAATTGCTCAATCCTTCAATCCTTGTGGGATCGACCTCACTCATGTGAGTTATTATTACTTGATGCGACCCGGTACACTTGCCGGTGAGTTTTGTGTTGGATCGTTTTCCACACATCATTGCTTGTCCCCAAGCAACTAAAAATCAATTTGGATAAAAAGAAGAGAATATACTATAAGTCTCAATTTATCAATGAATATTAGTTCTAATTAGATGAGCGGGACTTGTAGCTTTTTGCTTCTGAACAGTTTTGGCATCTCACTTTATCCTTTGAAGTTTAGAATGATTGGCATCTATAGGAACTCAGAGTTCAGATAGTGTTATTAATTCTCCTAGTTAAGTATGTTGATTCTTGAACACAGCTACTTTTATGAGTCTTGGCCATGGTCCTAAGCACTTTGTTTTCCAGTATTACCACCGGATACATAAATGCCACAGACACATGAATGGGTGAACCTTTTCAGATTGTGACCCAGCTTTGCTAAAGTCCCCAGTTAGAGGTGTCAAGAGCTCTTAAGCACACTCTTTTTGCTTTGGATCACGACTTTAACCACTCAGTCTCAAGCTTTTCACTTGGACCTGCATGCCACAAGCACATGGTTAGGGACAGCTTGATTTAGCCGCTTAGGCCTGGATTTTATTTCCTTGGGCCCTCCTATCCATTGATGCTCAAAGTCTTGGATCCTTTTTACCCTTGCCTTTTGGTTTTAAGGGGCTGTTGGCTTTTTCTGCTTGCTTTTTCTTTTTCTTTCATATATATATATATATTTTTTCGCCACTTCTTTTTTTTCGCAAGCTTTTGTTCTTCACTGCTTTTTCTTGCTTCAAGAATCAATTTTATGATTTTTCAGATCATCAACAACATTTCTCTTTTTCATCATTCTTTCAAGAGCCAACAATTTTAACATTCATAAACAACGAGATAAAAAATATGCACTGTTCAAGCATTCATTCAGAAAACAAAAAGTATTGTCACCACATTAATATAATTAAACTAATTTCAAGGATAAATTGAAAACTCATGTACTTCTTGTTCTTTTGTGTTAAGAAACATTTTTCATTTAAGAGAGGTGAAGGATTCATGGAATTATTCATAGCCTTAAGACATAGTTACTAAATACTAATGATCATGTAGTAAAAACACAAACATAGGCAAACATGAAGCTCAAAAATAAAAAAATAGAGAGATAAGAACAAGGAAGTTAAGGAATGCGTCCACCTTAGTGGTGGTGGCGTCTTCTTCTTGAAGGACCAATGATGTCCTTGAGCTCCTCTATGTCTCTTCCTTGCCTTTGTTGCTCCTCTCTCATAGCTCTTTGATCTTCTCTAATCTCATTGAGAATGATGGAGTGCTCTTGATGTTCCACCCTTAATTGGTTCATATCATGACTCAATCCTTCTAGAGAAGTGTTGAGTTGTTCCCAATAGTTGTTTGGAGGAAAATGCATCACTTGAAGCATCTCAGGGATCTCTTGATGATGAGCTTCCTTATGCGTCTCTTGAGATCCATGGATGGCTTCTCTTGTTTGCTCCATCCTCTTCTTAGTGATGGGCTTGTCCTCTTCAATGAGGATGTCTCCTTCTATGACAATTCCAGCTGAGTAGCATAGATGGCAAATAAGATGAAAAAAAGCTAACCTTGCCAATGTGGAGGGCTTTTCGGCTACTTTGTAGAGTTCTAGAGAGACGACTTCATGAACTTTTACTTCCTCTCCAATCATGATGCTATGGATCATGATGGCCCGATCCATAGTAACTTCAGATCGGTTGCTAGTGGGGATGATGGAGTGTTGGATGAACTCCAACTATCCTCTAGCCACAGGCTTAAGGTCCAGTCTTCTTAATTGAACTGGCTTGCCTTTTGAGTCTCTTTTTCATTGAGCTCCTTCCACACATATGTCCATAAGGACTTGGTTAAACCTTTGATCAAAGTTGACTCTTCTAGTGTAGGGGCGTGCATCCTCTTGCATCATAGGCAAGTTGAACGGCAACCTTACATTTTCCGGACTAAAATCTAAGTATTTTCCCCGAACCATTGTAAGATAATTCTTTGGATTCGGGTTCATACTTTGATCATGGTTCCTAGTGATCCATGCATTGGCATAGAACTCTTGAACCATTAAGATTCTGACTTGTTGAATGGGGTTGGTCAGAACTTCCCAACCTCTTCTTTGGATCTCATGTCGGATCTCCGGATACTCATTTATCTTGAGCATGAAAGGGACCTCAGGGATCACCTTCTTCTTGGCCACAACTTCATAGAAGTTGTCTTGATGGGCTTTTGAGATGAATCTCTCCATCTTCCATGACTCGGAGGTGGAAGCTTTTGTCTTCCCTTTCCTCTTTCTAGAGGTTTCTCTGGCCTTAGTTGCCATAGATGGTTAGGGAAAAACAAAAATCTATGCTTTTACCACACAAAACTTAGAATGTTGCTCGTCCTCGAGCAAAGAAAAGAAAAAATAGATGATAAAGAAGAAGAAGATATGGAGGAGAGGGAGAGAGATGTGTATTCGGCCAAGGGGGAGAAGAGAGGGTAGTGTTGTGTGAAAATGAAGAAGGATGGAGGGATTTATATAGTGGATGGAGAGGGAGTGGGGTTTGGTCATTTAGGGTGGGTTTGGGTGGGAAAGAGATTTAGAATTTGAAAGTAGGTAGGGATCCTGTGGGGTCCACAGATCCTGAGGTGATCCTGTGGGGTCCACAGATCTTGAGGTGTCAAGGATTTCCCATCCCTGCACCTTTTAGGCATGTAAAATGCCCTCTATATGCAATCCTAGCGTTAAACGCCAGACTGATGCTTGTTTCTGGCATTAAACGCCCAAATGTAGCTTGTTTCTGGCGTTCAACGCCAGCTTGATGCTTGTTTCGGCATTGAACGCCAGCCTGGTGCTTGTTTCTGGCGTTAAACTCCAGACAGATGCACGTTTCTGGCGTTTAAACGCCAGACAGCTCTTCCTCTAGGGTGTGCTTTTTCTTCTGCTATTTTTGATTCTATTTTTAATTTTTGCAATTGTTTTGTGACTCCACATGATCATAAACCTAATAAAAACATAAGAGAACAATAGAAATATAAATAAATAAAGATTGTGTTACCTCCTAATAAGCGCTTCTTTAATGTCATTAGCTTGACAGTGAGCTCTCATGGAGCTTCACAAATGTTCAGAGCATTGTTGGAACCTCCCAACAACAAACTTAGAGTTTGAATGTGGGGGTTCAACACCAAACTTAGAGTTTGGTTGTGGCCTCCCAACACCAAACTTAGAGTTTGATTGTGGGGGCTTTGTTTGACTCTGTATTGAGAGAAGCTTTTCGTGCCTCTTTTTCATGTTTACAAAGGGATACCCTTGGGCCTTAAACAAAAGGTAGTCCCCATTCAATTGAATGACTAATTCTCCTCTGTTAACATCAATCACGGCTCCTGCTGTGGCTAGGAAGGGTCTTCCAAGGACGATGCATTCATCCTCTTCCTTCCTAGTGTCTAAGATTATGAAATCAACAGGGATGTAAAGGCCTTTAACCTTCATTAACACGTCCTCTACCATTCCATAAGCTTGTCTTATTGACTTGTATGCCATCTCTAATGAGAAAGTGGCAGTTTATACCTCAAAAATTCCCAATTTCTCCATTACAAAGAGTGACATAAGATTTATACCTGACTCCAGGTCACACAGAGCCTTCTTAAAGGTCATGGTGCCCATGGTACAGGGTATTGAGAATTTACCAGGATCTTGTTTCTTTTGAGGTAAAGTTTGCTGAACCCATGTATCTAGTTCACTAATGAGCAAGGGAGGTGCATCTTCCCAAGTCTCATTACCAAACAACTTAGCATTCAGCTTCATGATGGCTCCTAAATATTAAGCAACTTGCTCTCCAGTTACATCTTCATCTTCTTCAGAGGAAGAATAGTTCTCAGAGCTCATGAATGGAAAAAGGAAGTTCAATGAAATCTCTATGGTCTCTAGGTGAACATCAGATTCCTTAGGTTCCTCAGTTTGGAACTCCTTTTTGTTCACAGGACATCCCAAGAGGTCTTCCTCACTGGGATTCACATCCTTCTCCTCCTTTGTGCATTCGGCCATATTGATTATATCAATGGCCTTGCATTCTCTTTTTGGATTCTCTTCTGTATTGCTTGGGAGAATACTAGGAGGAGTTTTAGTGATTTTCTTACTCAGCTAGCCCACTTGTGCCTCCAAATTTCTAATGGAGGACCTTGTTTCACTCATGAAGCTTAAAGTGGCCTTAGACAGATCAGAGACTATGTTTGCTAAGCTAGAGGGGCTCTGCTCAGAATTCTCTGTCTATTACTAAGAAGATGATGGAAAAGACTTGCTATTGCTAAGCCTGTTTCTTTCACCATTATTAAAGCCTTGTTGAGGCTTTTGTTGATCCTTCCATGAGAAATTTGGATGATTTCTCCATGAGGAATTATAAGTGTTCCCATAGGGTTCACCTAGGTAATTCACCTCTGCCATTGCAGGGTTCTCAGGATCATAAGCTTCTTCTTCAGAAGATGCTTCTTTAGTACTGTTGGATGCATTTTACCATCCATTCAGACTTTGAGAAATCATGTTGACTTGCAGAGTCAACATTTTGTTCTGAGCTAATATGGCATTCAGAGCATCAATTTCAAGAACTCCCTTCCTTTGAGGCATCCCATTACTCACATGATTCCTCTCAGAAGTGTACATGAATTGGTTATTTGCAACCATGTCAATAAGTTCTTGAGCTTCTGCAGGTGTTTTCTTTAGGTGAATAGATCCACCTACAGAATGGTCCAGTGACATCTTAGAGAACTCAGATAGACCATAATAGAATATATCCAAAATGGTGCACTCTGAAAGCATGTCAGAAGGACACCATTTGGTCATCTGCTTGTATCTTTCCCAAGCTTCATAGAGGGATTCACCATCTTTTTGTTTGAAGGTCTGAACATCCATTCTAAGCTTGCTCATCTTTTGAGGAGGAAAGAACTTAGCCAAGAAGGCCGTGACCAGCTTATCCCAAGAGTCTAGGCTATCTTTGGGTTGTGAGTCCAACCATGTTCTAGCTCTGTCTCTTACAACAAAAGGGAAAAGCATGAGCCTGTAGACTTCAGGATCTACTCCATTAGTCTTAACAGTCTCACATATCTGCAAGAACTCAGTTAAAAACTGATAGGGATCTTCTGATGGAAGTCCATGAAACTTGCAGTTTTGTTGTATTAGAGCAACTAGTTGAGGCTTCAGCTCAAAATTGTTTGCTCCAATGGCAGGGATTGAGATTCTTCTTCCATCAAATTTGGAAGTAGGTGTAGTATAATCACCAAGCATCCTCTTTGCATTATTATTTTCGGCTGCCATCCCTTCTTCCTTTTCGAAAATTTCTATAAGGTTGTCTCTGGATTGTTGTAATTTAGCTTCTCTTAGTTTCCTCTTCAGAGTCCTTTCAGGTTCAGGATCTGCTTCAATAAGAATGTCCTTGTCCTTGCTCCTGCTCATATGAAAAAGAAGGGAACAGAAAATAATAATAGGGATCCTCTTTACCACAGTAGAGAGATTCCTTTTTGTTAGTAGAAGAAGAAAAGAATAGAAGAAGGAAGAGAGGAGAATTCAAACTCAGAGAGGAAGAGGGGGTTTGAATTTTAAGATGAAGAGAAATGTTAGTAAATGAATAAATAAATAGAAAGGGATGAGAGAGGGAAAAATTCGAAAATAAATTTTGAAAAAGGGTTAGTGATTTTCGAAAATTAAGAGAAAAGATAAAATTAAAGTTAAAATTTGAAACAATTAGTTAATTAAAAGAATTTTAAAGAAAAGAGGGAGGTAATTTTCAAAAATTAGAGAGAGAAAAGTAGTTACGTGGTTTTGAACAAGATAAGAAATAAACAAAAAGTCAATGAGTTAGTTGAAAAAGATTTGAAAATCAATTTTGAAAAGATAAGAAGTTAGAAAAGATTTTAAAATTAATTTTGAAAAAGATATAATTTGAAGAAGATATTTTGAAAAGATATGATTGAAAAAGATACTTTGAAAAAGATTTGATTTTAAAAATTAAAATTGATTACTTAACTAACAAGAAACTAAAAGATATGATTCTAGAATTTAAAGATTTAACCTTTCTTAACAAGAAAGTAACAAACTTCAAATTTTTGAATCAATCACATTAATTGTTAGTAAAGTTTTCGAAATTTTGAAATAAAGATAAGAAAAAGAATTTGAAATTAAATTTTTTAAAATTTTCGAAAATCATAAAATAAAAATGAAAAAGATTTGATTTTTGAAAAAGATTTTAGAAAGATAGGATTTTTAAAATTGAAATCTTGACTTGACTAACAAGAAACAACTAATTTTAAAATTTTTTTGACTAAGTCAACCCAAAATTTCGAATTTTATGAGAGAAATAAGGGAAAGATATTTTTTTTTTATTTTTTGAATTTTTAATGATGAGAGAGAAAAACACAAAAATGACTCACAACATGAAAATTATGAATCAAAACACATGATGCATGCAAGAACACTATGAATGTTAAGATGAACACTAAGAATACTTTGAAGATCAAGATGAATATCAAGACTTATTTTTGAAAAATTTTCAAGAAAAGAAAAACATGGAAGACACCAAACTTAGAAATTTTCAATGCTTAGACACTATGAATGCAAAAATGCATATGAAAAACAACAAAAGACACAAAACAAGAAAATATGAAGATCAAACAAGAAGACTTATCAAGAACAACTTGAAGATCATGAAGAACACATGCATGAATTTTCGAAAAAATGCATAAATTTTTTAAAAACATGCAATTGACACCAAACTTAAAAATTGACATTAGACTCAAACAAGAAACACAAAATATTTTTTGGTTTTTTATGATTTTATAATTTTTTTTATTTTTTTTCGAAAATAATCTTTAGAAAAACAAAAAAGAGAAAATATTTTTGAAAGATTTTTGAAAACTTTTTGAAAAGAAAATTACCTAATCTGAGCAACAAGATGAACCGTTAGTTGTCCAAACTCGAACAATCCCCGGCAACGGCGCCAAAAACTTGGTGCACGAAATTGTGATCATCAACAATGGCGCCAAAAACTTGGTAGCACTCTCAAACGTGAATCACACTTTGTCACAACTTTGCACAACTAACCAGCAAGTGCACTGGGTCGTCCAAGTAATACCTTACGTGAGTAAGGGTCGATCCCACGGAGATTGTTGGTATGAAGCAAGCTATGGTCATCTTGCAAATCTCAGTTAGGCTGATTCAAATGATTTTAATGATTTTCAAAATTAATAATAAATAAAGCATAAAATAAAGATAGAGATACTTATGTAATTCATTGATGAGACTTTCAGATAAGTGTATGTAGATGCTTGTCCCTTCTGAATCTCTACTTTCCTACTACTTTCATCCAATCCTTCATACTCCTTTTCATGGCAAGCTGTATATAGGGCATCACCGTTGTCAATGGCTACTTCCCATCCTCTCAGTGAAAATAGTCCAAATGCTCTTGTCACAGCACGGATAATCATCTGTCTGTTCTCGATCATGTCGGAATATAATCCATTGATTCTTTTGCGTCTGTTACTACGCCCAACAATCGCGAGTTTGAAGCTCATCACAGTCATTCAATCCCTGAATCCTACTCGGAATACCACAGACAAGGTTTAGACTTTCCGGATTCTCAAGAATGGCCACCAAAGGGTTCTAGCTTATACCACGAAGATTCTGGTTAAGGAACCCAAGAGATATGCGCTCAGTCTAAGGTAGAATGGAAGTGGTTGTCAGTCACGCGTTCATAAGGATGGATAATGATGAGTGTCACAGATCATCACATCCATCAGGTTGAATTGCAACTAATATCTTAGAACAAGAATAAACTTGAATTGAATAAAAGATAGTAGTAATTGCATTCAAAACTCGAGGTACAGCAGAGCTCCACACCTTAATCTATGGTGTGTAGAAACTCCACCGTTGAAAATACATAAGTGATGGTGGTCCAGGCATGGCCGAATGGCCAGCCGCCAAACGTGATCAAAGATGTAAAATCCTAGATGAAAATACAATAGTAAAAAGTCTTACTTATACTAGACTAGCTACTAGGGTTTATAGAAATAATTCTAAGTGCAGAAATCCACTTCCGGGGCCCACTTTGGTGTGTGCTTAGGCTGAGCTTGAGCTTTACACATGCAGAGGCTTCTCTTGGAGTTAAACACCAAGTTGTAATGTGTTTTTGGCGTTTAACTCTGGTTTGTGACGTGTTTCTAGCATTTTACTCCAGAATGCAACATGGAATTGGCGTTGAACGCCAGTTTACGTCGTCTAAACTCAAACAAGGCATAAACCATTATATATTTCTGGATAGCTCTGGATGTCTACTTTCCTACGACATTGAGAGCGCACCATTTGGAGTTTTGTAGCTCCAGAAAATCTATTTTGTATGCAGGAAGGTCAAAATCCAACAACATCAGTAGTCCTTTGTCAGCCTGAATGAGATTTTTGCTCAGGTCCCTCAATTTCAGCTGGAAAATACCTGAAATCACAAAAAAACACACAAACTCATAGTAAAGTCCGGAAATGTGAATTTTGCATAAAAACTAATGAAAACATCCCTAAAAGTAGCTAGATTTTACTAAAAACTACCTAAAAATAATGCCAAAAAGCGTATAAATTATCCGCTCATCTGCATGCCACTTGAAGTTGAAGGCGTGGCATGCCAACCTCTCAACCTCACTTAGTCATGCCACTTGAGCAACCAGGCGTGGCAGACCAATGCACAAGATAACATGAGTAAGGACTGGGCAAGCCACTTGGTGTTGAAGGCGTGGCACGCCAATCCGAGCATGTCACTATGGCGTGCCACTTGAAGGCCGAGGCGTCGCACGCTAACTACTGGAACAAGACAAGATCATGGGCGTGGCATGCCAACCTTTAGGCGTGGCACGCTGGTATAAATTTCCAGAGAGGATGGAAGAGGCCAACTACATGGGGCGTGCCACTTGGTATCGAAGGCGTGGCACGCCATTCATTATTCTTTACTTAGGCGTGCCACTTGAGCAACCAGGCATGGCACGCCAGTGTCATTTAGAGGGCAAAGAAGCATTGGGGTGTGCCACTTGAGTTCATGGTGTGGCACGCCAAACAGAGGTACCATTCACTCACAAAGGGGCGTGGCACGCTAGACCCTGGGCGTGCCACGCTAGTGCAACTTTCCAGAGGAGCTTAGCTAAGCACACAACAAGGGCGTGGCACGCCAGACCCTGGGCGTGCCACGCTAGTTCAAGTTTCCAGAGGCAAAGGAAAGTGGAAAAAGCAAAGGGCGTGCCACGTGAGCTCGAAGGCGTGGCACGCCAACACAAGACTTCAACTATGGCGTGCCACTTGAGTTCGAAGGCGTGGCACGCCAAGGTTAATAGAGAGACGAGCGTGCCACTTGAAGGATTGAGTGCGGCATGCCAAGCTAGTTTGAAGGGCACGTGACACGCCGGTAGAGCGCCAGCCACACGCCAGCTAAGAAGTCACGCTTGTTGAGTGTTTTCTTTCTCTCCAAAATGTAATTTTCTCTTTTTCACTTTTGTAATTCTTTTATTTTTTCACTAGGAGTAGTATAAATACCCCCAAGGAGTACTGAAGAGGGGTTAAGCAGTTAGTTATAGATCCACTTTTACACTCCACTTTTGAGTACTTTTCAAGCTATGAGTAGCTAACTTCCCTCTCATTGAGAGAGGGAGCTCTGTTGTACTTGATGGATTCATAATAGTAAAATTCTTCTTCTCTTCATCTTCTCTTGATTTGCTAGAAGGAATTTCATTCTTAATGCTTAGTGTTCAATTATCTTGGAAAAGAGATTGAATGCAATTGGGTTTCATGGGAACCTTGGGAAAGGAAACATGAAACCATGCTTGAAATCCCTTCTCACACTTGAGTAGAATCTGGGTTTTGGTGATGGGATACGTGACATATAATCCCCCCTCTACCTGGACCTATGAGGGTGTGTGGTATAATCAAGGACCAAGCATATTTCTCTTCATGAGCAATTAGACCAAGGAATTGGCTATTGATCAAGATTTGGAGATTGAGTCACCAAGGGATTGGGGCTCAATCAATCATGATTGCCAAGAGGTCAATGAGTTGCATGATTGAAGAGGATATAAGCTAGATTTGATCCAAAGAGACAACATCTCCCAATCTCAATAAATTTCCCCATTCTTATCTATCCATTTTTTTACAGTTTAATTTTACATTCAATAATTCCCCACTCTTATTTACATTCAAGTCATTTATGATTCAGCACTTTACATTCTGCAATTTTCATTTCTGCACTTTATCACTTTGCTTTATATTCTAGTCATTTACATTTAAGTCATCATTTACACTTCTGCACTTCACAATCTTATTGATCTGTTTAACTAATTCATCAATCAATTAAAACTGCTTGGATTTGCCAATCTCTGTGGATACGATCCCACTCCACTGTGGGTTATTACTTGGCGATAATTTTGGTGTGCTTGCCAAAAGAACTAATTCACTAATTTTTGAAAGGGGTAGTGAATTTCGGTCATCAGTGAAGAAGAAAAAGAAGAAGGTCCAACCCAAACCATGGAAGGAGAAACACAAAACCACCATAAAGAAGCTGTTGGCAACAACCATGCTCCACAAGAGAGGAGGGTGCTAGGTTCCTACATAAATTCCAATCTTGGAAATTGTGGGAGTAGCATTGTGAGACCCAATATACATGCCAACAACTTTGAGTTTAAGCCGCAGCTCATCACTCTATTCAGAATAATTGTTCCTTTAGAGGAAATGCTCAAGAGGATCCCAATCAACATCTGACAACCTTCTTGAGGATCTGTGACACTGTGAAGTCAAATGGAGTTCATCCAGACACTTATAAACTGCTCTTGTTCCCTTTCTCTCTTAGGGACAAGGCATCAAAGTGGCTGGAATCATTCCCCAAAGAAAGCCTTACCACCTGGAAAACCTGGAAAGATGTTGTAAACAAGTTTTTAGCAAGGTTCTACCCTCCACAAAGAATTAATAGACTGAGAGTTAAGGTCCAAACCTTTAGAAAACAGGATGGAGAGGCTCTATACGAAGCCTGGAAGAGATACAAAGACTTGACAAGGAAGTGCCCTCCGAATATTTTCAATGAATGGGTGCAACTGCACATCTTTTATGAGGGACTATCCTATGAATCTAAGAAGGCTATGGACCATTCTTCAGGAGGCTCCCTTAACAAGAAAAAAGGCCATTGAGGAGGCCATAGATATCATTGAAACTGTTGCCGACAATGAGTATTTCTATACCTATAAAAGGACTCAAAAGAGAGAAGTAATGGAGCTCAATTCCATGGATGCCTTGCTAGCACAAAACAAAGTAATCACAGCTCAATTAACAGCTCTAACCAAACAAATAGAGAAGAATCAAGTCCCAACTGTCCATGCTTAAGAACCTCCATAAGAGGAAGGGAACCCAGCAACTGAAGGTGAATGGGAGCAAGCCAACTATGTGAATAATCCCTCTAGACTCCCATACAACTCAGGAGGAAGGAACCACCCAAACTTTGGGTGGGGGAACCAGTAAAACCACAACCAAGAACACAAGCCTTACCACTCTAACCAATTCAATAACCACAACTCCAACCATCAATCAAGCAGCAACAGACCCTACCACAACCCACAAAATGCACCCTACCATTCCACCCAACAACAATACAGTAAACACCCTCCAGATACCTCACCCCCATTTACACAACAGTGATCTCAGCAGCAATCTTGTAAGATTAGAAGCTGCTATGGCACAACTAACAAGGACTATCTCCATAATATCAAAGAGACAAATACAAGCTGACAAGAAGATGGATGCAATCCAAGAGGAGGCCAGATCCAACATATGGAATCAAGGTGCAGCAATCTCGAAATTGGAAGCACAACTAGGAAGCCGGTCCAAGGAAATACCAATGCCCACACATACATTCCCTAGTGATACCATTGCCAACCTAAGAGGGGAGTGCAAGGCCATCACACTAAGGAGTGGAAAGGTGATAGATGAAGCATTCTCAAGCCACAATGAGCAAGAAGAAGATGCTGCCAGTGGGTCAAAAAGCAAGAAGGAAGAAGAGACACCTGAGCCACTGATAAACCACTATTTTATAGGTTATCTTGTGAGTGATTTTTATCAACTCTTTACTCACTTATTCATATGAATTTCATGATTTTACAATTCCTTCCCAATTTTATCCTATGGTTGAAAACTTACTTCCTAGACATCTAAATTATTTATTTTTAATTCCCTTTTGATGACAAGTCATCATATACCTATTTTTCTATGCTTTTTCATACAAGAAATTGATGATTAGTGCTTAAATATTGCATTCTTTTGTACTTAATTGGAAGATTTCCTTGATCTTTTAATTTTATAAATCTTGTAGGAAATAAGAAGAAAAAGAAGTAAAGAAGCACAAAAAAAGGAGAAAAAAAGAGCTTTGGGGTACACTTTGAAGTTGGGGTACACTTTGGAGCCTTAGGCCACGCTTTTAAAAGCGTGGCCCATGACCAAATCAAAGAAGAAAACAACCAGCACGCACACTGCCCTGCCCTTGCCAAGGGCAAGGCAGAATCATGATGAAACAAAGTGAGGTTGGAGCAAATTTTCGCTAAGTTAAAATCTGGCCGCTCACAGCATGACCATGCCTACTTCAAAGGGCTATAACTTGAGCTACATATGTCCAATTGATGTGCTTCCAGTTGCGTTGGAAAGCTGACATTCAGAGCTTTCCAACGATATATAGCAATCCATATTTGGCGTAAAATTGAGGCAGGAATGAAAGGCATCTTTAAGGGCCAAAAACAAGCAAAAATAAACCAAAATGCTTCCACCAAGGCTCGAAGAGGGAGACACAAGGAACCCAAGGAAGTCTGCCCTCAAGGAGAGCAGAATGCCCTCTTGGAGGGCAATGTCGTGTTTTCTTCATGAAAATTCAAGGAAAAATTGCAACAACTTCCTCCACCAAGTTTCGAACACAAGACCTCTAGGAAGCCAAGCCTTAGGCGTGAATTAGGTGCCAAGAAGAAAAAGCCAAGCAATGCACTCCATGGGATTCGAACTTGGCACTCCCCAAAGGAAACATTGCCCTGCCCTCCGCAAGGGCAGGGCAGCATTTTGGTGATGCACACACGCACACAAGATTGGCGCACCAATGAGTTTCGGCAGCAACACAGCAGCACGCACGGGCATCATTCTGGCGCACCAAAAATTTCTGCCCTGCCCTCCACATGGGCAGGGCAGCATCCTGCAAGCATCAACGCCCAACTCGCACGCACCAACGGCCGCACACACCATTTTCTGCCCTGCCCTCCACAAGGGCAGGGCAGCCTCCTGGGAGCTACTTTCTTCATGGGCTAAAATTGGATTAAAAATCCAATAAAATTCATTTCTTCACCAAATCAAAAGCCCACATCATCACTCAAAGGCACATGGATCAATTAAATTAGGATTTTCATTTTTTGTAATTTGTTTTAATTTCATTTTCATTTTTTATTTTGTAAAGCCTATATAAAGGCATCAATTAGAGCTCGGAAGAGAGGCTGGCTCCATTAGGGAGTAGTAGATAGCTCTCTCTTTTAATTTTCCTTTCTGCTTAAATTTTGGATCAAGAATTGAAGGAATTCTGTTTCAATTCTCCATCTAAAATTCGTTTGTGTTCTTCTGCATAATTGAGGAAATTGAGAAATTGGATCTGAAGTTTCGTTTACTGCTTTCATCTTTCTTCTCTTCTGCAAGTTGTCTTCTACTTTGATCAAGGAAGGGCTTGAGATCTAGACTTGTTTTCTAGTCTCTTGGATTCCCTGAGATCTTCAATTTTATTTTGCAATTGAGTTGAGTTCTTGGCCGCTCTTCTGTTTTTACTGTTCCATTGGTTTTCAATTTACTTTCAAGCGATTTAATTCTTCTGCACTTGTTCTTCATTTTACATTTCTGTTCATGATCCCAATTTACTTTCCTGCAAGTTAAGCTTTCTGCAAGAGTTTCTGAGTTTTGATCTATTGCTCTCTTTAATTTCCAGCACCCAACCCCCCTTTACTTTTCATGCAATTTACTTTTCTTGCAATTTAAGTTTAAGCTATTTTACTTTCTTGCTCTTTAAGTTTTCTGCCCATTTACGTTCTGCAACTTTATCATTCTTGCAATTTACTTTCTGTTGATCAACTTCACACAATTCACTTCAATGTTAGCTTGACTAAACTAATCACCCACTAAAGTTGCTTGATCCATCAATCCCTGTGGGATCGACCTCACTCTTGTGAGTTATTACTACTTGATGCGACCCGGTATACTTGCCGGTTGGATTTGTGTGTTGGAAATTCGTGTTTCCACAAAAACACCATCAAGTTTTTGGCGCCGTTGCCGGGGATTGATTAGATCAACAATGATTAAGTGGGTGAGAAGTCTAGATCAAGCATTTTTTTCTTTTTTGTTCTCTGTTCTAAGTTGAAACCAAGGTGTTTGTGTTTTTGCCTCACTAAGCAAAACTCATTTCTGATATGAGTAATTCCAATTTTCATTGGTGTTGTGTTTTACAAAATTCAAATGAAGTTCAACTCATCTTGTGATCAAACAAATTTTCTGGGATATCACTCACCATCACAAATCTCTAATGGTGGTTGGGAATATCACCAAGAATTTACAGATTCTAAGCACTCCAATCCATGGAGATGCACTTCAAAGCCACAAGATGAACAAGATAATCATATGGGATATTTCTCACCACCACAAAATGATTCATACCATTATCCTCATGGTGGATGGGAGTATCACTAAAGAATGAAAGAGCATCCACCCTCACGTCCTAGTTTCTCATTTGAAAGTTCTTCATCACTTAATTATGCCTCGACACAAAGTTTCCACCAAAATCCATACAAGTCACCCCATCAATCACACAACTCATTCCACACCCCTCAACACAACTTCACCACAACATATCCACGTCACCAAAATTACTCTCAACTTTCATCTCTTGAACCACCAGATGAGGATTACCTTCAAGCCATTGAAATACATAGAAAACTCGTGGAAAGATACATACAACCCCAATCCTGGAAAGAAATCATCCTCAAGAAGATGAATGAGCCCTTAGAGCAAACAAGGAGGAACTTAGAACCATCAAACAGAGAGGATGAAGACCAATTTGTGGGTGAGGAAGTGGAAAAGCAAGATGAGGAAGCCTCTGTGTCAAGTGAAATTTCAGTGAAAAAGGAAGAGGTGGTGAAAGTATTTGGACATGAGCCAAGGATTCTACATTCACAAGAGCCACTTGAGGTGACAATGAAATACAAAGATTCCCTCCCAGAGGCATTAATGGAAAATCATGAAGAAGAAAGGGAGGAAGACATTCAAGAGAAGTCACACTCAACTGAAGTAGAGAAGTACATGAAGGAAAAGCTCATGGAACCACCAATGCAAGAGGCTCTTGATAAAGAAATCACTCCAACAATCACACAGCAACCAAAACTTGAATCCAAAGAAGTGAAGGCAATTAACAAAAACACCAAGAAGAGGATTGTGACCAAGATATCAAGGACAACATTCATGAGAAGGTCAACTGCAAACAATCCTCCCCCTGATCAAGCAAGCAAGCTCAATCAAGCCAATTTCAAAAGAAAGCTTGCTGAGAGGAAACCAAGAAAGGGGACAATAGCTGGAACTTCTCCTCCTTTGAGGTCATTCCTCTTAACAAACTGGAAGAAGAGGAAGAAAGTGAAGAACAGGTAGACAGTAGGTACATTTCTTCTCCATGCTTTGTTTAAATTTCAATAAATTGGCATATGATTACATTCTAAGTTTGGTGTTGCCTTGCAACAAATTTTTTTCAATCTTTTTGGATGATTGCATCAAATCAAAAATGAAAGTGACACACCAAGATTCTAAGTTTGGTGTGCCACTTATTTTCTATGCAAATTATTCAAGCAACACTACTTGTTTGATAATCATAATGCCTCTGCAATTTTATTTTTCTCTTTTGGTTTTACATTTCAGTTTCCTTTTTGTTTTATTCATTTACTTGTTTTTAATGCTTTCTTTTATTTACTGTGTTTGTTAATACATTACCAAGAGAGCTTTATTCATGACAAATCTTGGCTTGGTGATTGTATTCAACATATAACAGTTTCTTTTGTTTAGCTTTAGTTCAAATAAATTGACATATGGTTGCATTCTAAGTTTGGTGTTGCTATGCAACAAAATTTGGGTTCAATGTTTACTAGATACTTGCATCAATCCCAAGTGAGAGTGTCACACTAAGTTTGGTGTGCCACTTATTTCTTTTATGCAATGTATCATGCACACCATCCTATGTTTGCAATCACAATATTTCTGTTTCTCTGTGCCTTGATGGTTACTCTTAATCTTGCTTGCCTAAACACATATGCTACTGACATCCTTTTGTGTGAGACATTCATGATCCATTTTAGACCCCACCACCATTGTTCTAATTGTTGCTTGAGGAAGAGCAAGCATTCTGATTTGGTATGGGAATGAGAAGAATGGGAGGAAAATGACAACAATAGAAGAAGATGGACTACAAGGTTGTAAAGTTCCTTTTCCTCTCATTTATTTCCAGCACTTTAAATTGCATGATTGTCTTTATATTTTCTGTATACATGTGTGGTATGACTAAGCATAGCTTGAATTTGATTTGAAATATGTGGCTGTGGCATTATAACTACCAACTTGAATTCTGTTAGTTCAAAAGCAGTAAAGTATCATGATCATAAACAAACAAGGCATTAAAGAAGAACTTAGCATGCGCATAAAAGTTTTGGAAAGCTAGTATGATTGATTGTTGCTCAATTGCATTGGATTTTATTTAATTGAAGTTTTTCATCTTGTACATTTTGTGAAATCTTTTGAAATCATGAAAACCTTGAAGAAGCAAATACAATTAAAGCAAGAAAAGAAAAAGGGAAAGAATGAGAAAGCTGAAGGCTCTGAGTACCAATGGCAATTTATTTGCTAAGTGCTTGTGGTGTTTATGTATCAAGCCAAATGCTTGAAAACAAAACACTTAGAAGTCAAGGCTAGGCTCAAGTGCAAAAGCACTCCCTCAAAGCTCAAGGTTCTGAGCATCAATGATTAGAGAGTCAAAGAAAAGAAAAAAATGAGCTTAATGAAGTCCTCTAATTCAAATGCTTGTGGTGCTTATGTATCAAGTGGTAATACTTGAAAACAAAGCATTTAGAAGTCGTAGCTTTGTTATTTACTCATGGGGCAAAGCACCCAAAAGGAAAAGCTAAAAAAAAAAATCAAAAGCTTGTTTCAAGGAAGAATTATAAGAAAAAGATTTCATCAAATAAGCTAGATAGAAGCATCAATCATTTACATCTCTTTTGTAATTGTAGCATGCATAGAAAACTAGCTTGCCAGGAACATTAACTTGCTACTCTTCTTACCTTGGATTGTCAATTTCTATTCCATGATTCTTTTCTTCCTTGGGGACAAGCAAGGTTTAAGTTTGGTGTTGTGATGACAAGTCATCATATACCTATTTTTCTATGCTTTTTCATACAAGAAATTGATGATTAGTGCTTAAATATTGCATTCTTTTGTACTTAATTGGAAGATTTCCTTGATCTTTTAATTTTATAAATCTTGTAGGAAATAAGAAGAAAAAGAAGTAAAGAAGCACAAAAAAAGGAGAAAAAAAGAGCTTTGGGGTACACTTTGAAGTTGGGGTACACTTTGGAGCCTTAGGCCACGCTTTTAAAAGCGTGGCCCATGACCAAATCAAAGAAGAAAACAACCAGCACGCACACTGCCCTGCCCTTGCCAAGGGCAGGGCAGAATCATGATGAAACAAAGTGAGGTTGGAGCAAATTTTCGCTAAGTTAAAATCTGGCCGCTCACAGCATGACCATGCCTACTTCAAAGGGCTATAACTTGAGCTACATATGTCCAATTGATGTGCTTCCAGTTGCGTTGGAAAGCTGACATTCAGAGCTTTCCAACGATATATAGCAATCCATATTTGGCGTACAATTGAGGCAGGAATGAAAGGCATCTTTAAGGGCTAAAAACAAGCAAAAATAAACCAAAATGCTTCCACCAAGGCTCGAAGAGGGAGACACAAGGAACCCAAGGAAGTCTGCCCTCAAGGAGAGCAGAATGCCCTCTTGGAGGGCAATGTCGTGTTTTCTTCATGAAAATTCAAGGAAAAATTGCAACAACTTCCTCCACCAAGTTTCGAACACAAGACCTCTAGGAAGCCAAGCCTTAGGCGTGAATTAGGTGCCAAGAAGAAAAAGCCAAGCAATGCACTCCATGGGATTCGAACTTGGCACTCCCCAAAGGAAACATTGCCCTGCCCTCCGCAAGGGCAGGGCAGCATTTTGGTGATGCACACACGCGCACAAGATTGGCGCACCAAGGAGTTTCGGCAGCAACACAGCAGCACGCACGGGCATCATTCTGGCGCACCAAAAATTTCTGCCCTGCCCTCCACAAGGGCAGGGCAGCATCCTGCAAGCATCAACGCCCAACTCGCACGCACCAATGGCCGCACACACCATTTTCTGCCCTGCCCTCCACAAGGGCAGGGCAGCCTCCTGGGAGCTACTTTCTTCATGGGCTAAAATTGGAATAAAAATCCAATAAAATTCATTTCTTCACCAAATCAAAAGCCCACATCATAACTCAAAGGCACATGGATCAATTAAATTAGGATTTTCATTTTTTGTAATTTGTTTTAATTTTATTTTCATTTTTTATTTTGTAAAGCCTATATAAAGGCATCAATTAGAGCTCGGAAGAGAGGCTGGCTCTATTAGGGAGTAGTAGATAGCTCTCTCTTTTAATTTTCCTTTCTGCTTAAATTTTGGATCAAGAATTGAAGGAATTCTGTTTCAATTCTCCATCTGAAATTCATTTGTGTTCTTCTGCATAATTAAGGAAATTGAGAAATTGGATCTGAAGTTTCTTTTACTGCTTTCATCTTTCTTCTCTTCTGTAAGTTGTCTTCTACTTTGATCAAGGAAGGGCTTGAGATCTAGACTTGTTTTCTAGTCTCTTGGATTCCCTGAGATCTTCAATTTTATTTTGCAATTGAGTTGAGTTCTTGGCCGCTCTTCTGTTTTTACTGTTCCATTGGTTTTCAATTTACTTTCAAGCAATTTAATTCTTCTGCACTTGTTCTTCATTTTACATTTCTGTTCATGATCCCAATTTACTTTCCTGCAAGTTAAGCTTTCTGCAAGAGTTTCTGAGTTTTGATCTATTGCTCTCTTTAATTTCCAGCACCCAACCCCCCTTTACTTTTCATGCAATTTACTTTTCTTGCAATTTAAGTTTCAGCTATTTTACTTTCTTGCTCTTTAAGTTTTCTGCCCATTTACGTTCTGCAACTTTATCATTCTTGCAATTTACTTTCTGTTGATCAACTTCACACAATTCACTTCAATGTTAGCTTGACTAAACTAATCACCCACTAAAGTTGCTTGATCCATCAATCCCTGTGGGATCGACCTCACTCTTGTGAGTTATTACTACTTGATGCGACCCGGTATACTTGCCGGTTGGATTTGTGTGTTGGAAATTCGTGTTTCCACAAAAACACCATCACCTTTTATACCATTTTATGCTGTGATCTGTGCGTTAAGTGTTTTTAGGCTTTATAGGGCAAGAATGGCTTAAAGGATGGAAATAAAGCTTGCAAAAATGGAAGGAACGCAAGGAAACAAAGAAGCTAACCGGTGAGGAGTGATGTGCTATAACTGAGTATAGCTACGATTAAGGAAATTGCACAATCGGCAAAATTCCTTCCGGCAAGTGCACCGGTTATCGTCAAGTAAAAACTCACAATAGAGTGAGGTCGAATCCCACAAGGATTGGTTGAATGAGCAATTCGAACTAGAAGTTTGATTAGTTGAGCGGAATCAAGAATTGGGTGTGAATTGCATAAAGTAAATTGGCGGGAAATGTAAATTGCAAGGAATTGAAATGACTGAATCTTAAATTGCGAGAATTAAAGTGCGGAAAAGTAAATTGCTGAAATTAAAAGGGAATTGGGGAGGATTTGCATGAATTGAAATTGCAGAATGTAAATAGAAAAGGTAGATCAGAGATGGGGAGTTCATTGGGTATGAGGAGATATTGAGATCTCCGAATCAAAACATTTTCATCTCTTCCTCGACCAATGCATTCATTGAATCTTGCTTGGCAATCTTATATGATTGGATCCCAATTCCTTGGCTCACCAATTCTCTCTAAAAACAAACAAATTCCCAATCCCTTGGTTTAAATGTTCATAAGAAGAGATGAAGCTCGATCACTGATTATACCACACAGTTTCATGAACCACAATTTGGTAGGATTACATGTCACAATATCCATCCAAACCCCAATCCAATTCACTGTGAGAAAGCTTCTCTAGCATGAATCCTCCATTCCTTTCCCAAGGTTCCGAAGGATTCCAATTATGGGTAGTTTCTTTCCCAAGACAACTACCCAATGGAATTAGATCGAGAAGCCTTCTAACAAAATTCAAGAGAAAAGATTGAAGAAGAAGATAAAACTATTATTGATTCATTGAATTACAATAGAGCTCCCTAACCCAATGAAAGGGGTTTAGTGAGTCATAGCTCCGAATTCAAAACTAGAAAAATTGATGAAAAATTCTCAAGTGTCCCAAAAGTAAAAAAAAAGTCCCCCTTGACTTCAATTCTATCCTATTTATACACTTTCTAAATTGAGCTTCTGTTGTGATTCTTGGGCTTTGAGGCCTTTCCCTGATTTCCTTTTTGCTTTGGGTTTATGATCCATAATCCTGATGAGGCTGTGATCCCATTCTGTAACATTCATTGAGCAAACTTAGTGATAAACAAGTAATGACACAAGACTCAACAATTTGAAGTTCCAGACTCATCAATTCTTCAGGCCCAATCCCATAAACTATGATATTCAATTGGGTTTCATACCATAATAGGTTTAAGTTAATATTTGTGCTCAAATGCTAACTTAAACCTCAATATAATTGGCCCAGAAACCCTTTCAAAGAGTGGCGTTTAAGTTGAAGTTTAAGTTTCAGTTTAAGGTCAAACTAAAACTTAAACGTGGAATTGGAAGAAAGCACCCCAGGAGTGTACATAGTCGAACACGTTTAACCTCCAGTTTAAGGTTAAACTGGAGGTTAAACTTGGAAATGAAGAAAGCAACCCCTGGAGGCTATTAGGATCGAACACGTTTAACCTCCAGTTTGAGGTCAAACTGGAGGTTAAACTTGGAAATGAAGAACACACCCTGGAGGAGAAAAACCATCGAACACGTTTAACCTCCAGTTTGAGGTCAAACTGGAGGTTAAACGTGGAACTCTTCTGGTGCCTCTCTATTGCTTCTGGCGTTTAACCTCCAGTTTGAGGTCAAACTGGAGGTTAAACGTGGAATGCTTCTTGGTGAGAAAAGAAAGTGTCGAACACGTTTAACCTCCAGTTTGAGGTTAAACTGGAGGTTAAACGTGGAAATGCTTTTGTGCCTCCCTTAGTTCAATTCTCATTCTGGCGTTTAACCTCCAGTTTGAGGTCAAACTGGAGGTTAAACGTGGAATGCTCCTTAGTGCCCTTTCTCATTCTGGCGTTTAACTTCCAGTTTGAGGTCAAACTGGAGGTTAAACGCCAGTTACAGCATTTCCTCTCTTCTCATAATTTTGGCGTTTAAGCTCCAGTTTAGGCTTAAACTGGAGCTTAAACGTCCCATTTGAATTTCAAGCTTCCTTCATTGATTTTGTTGCTTCCTTGCCTAGCCTCTCTTCCCTGAAATCATCCAAACAATTGCATTAAAGTCTTGCAAAATTTCATGAGAATTCATCCATTCATAGCATTCAAGTAATATAACTAAAACTCATGGAATTTGCATCAAAATTATATTGCTTGGATGATTTATTATTTTGTTGTTCATTTAACCATTCTTGGTTACTTTAAGCTCAAGAAAATGCATAAAACAACTAAAACTAACAGAAAAATGCTAGTGAAACTAGCCTAAGATGCCTTGGCATCACAACACCAAACTTAATACTTGCTTGTCCCTAAGCAAGTCCTGAGTTAATTGAGAAGAAAGTATGAAACAGAAAGCAATTACATTGGCTATATTAGCAAGCATTTGAAGTTCATCAGAAGGGTTTTATGCAGAAAGTTGCAGCATCACGTTTTCATTCTTATCAGATAAGATTATCACTTTTTCATTGCATCCATCAAACACTGCTATGGCCTCTTGTTATTCTTATGTCCTTGGCACTTTTCCTTTCTTTGTTTTTCTTTTTCTTAGAGCTCCCTTGCTCCTTGTTTGCTCAGTGTCATGTGTTGCACAAGCCTTTGGCATTTTCTTTTTCTTATCAGTGCACTACACATATCCACTACAGGCATTTTAGTTCACATTTCTTCTTGAGACATTGGTGCCCAGCACCTCTTTGTGTGACTAAATGTTTTGTATTTAGGTTGCTCTTGATAATGGACTTTTGGTTGATAATCCCGGGTTAGTTAACCCAAGTTACCAAGTGTTGAAACACTCCTCCGAACCTATTCATCCAAGCATATCCTTAATACATAAACACCACAGGCATTTGTCTCAGAAGTTCAAACCATTGGTGCCTAGCTTATTTTCTCAATTCTTTTTCTTGCTTTTTGGTTGCCCTTTTTCAGTGGCTTTTACTTCTTCTTTTTCTTTCTTTTTTTTCATGGCCAAAGACATTTATTCATCAAGATCCATAGACAGTATTCAACTTCTACACAAAAATTGATAATTCTACACTCTATTTCCAGTGATCTGACTAGACAATCAAGCATGCATACCACCACGTAATTCTACTTGATTTGTCACTAATTGAGCCAAGTTACTTTTGTTCAAACTTTTCTTTTATTTTTGAAAACAGAACAAGCATGGCAAGCATTTGTTTAAGAAGATGTAGTTATATCCAAACATCTAGGCATTCACTTTATTCAAAGCAGTAAACCAACACTCCTACAAAATGACTTAAAATGAAAGAAAGATTCAACAATTACAGTTTAAACCAGAACAAGCATGCTTTTGTTTGCCTTTTAAAGAATGGTCAAGGAACAACACCACCTTGTGAAATTTCTTGTTTTCTCCTTGTTGCCAGGAAACAATTTGATTTCTCTTTCTTCTCCTAATTGTTGCTTCATGTTTTTTTTTTTAAGCTCCTTGTTTCCTTTCCTGCAAAGAGTGATGAAGTTGCTTGCTTCTCAAGCACTTGAGTGGTTAGCTCAACTATGTATGGGCAAGTGTCTGAGTCTTAAGTTGGGGTGTGAACACCAAACTTAATCTCCTACTTACTCCTCTGCTCTTTGAATCCTTGAATTCTCCTTGGAATGAAGTTGCTGCTAAGGATTTTAAGTATTTCTGTGATTGCTTAGAATGGTTATTCCTTTCATATAATTCAAAGGTTGTTGTGTTCAGTTGATCTTTATGGTGGAACACCAAACTTAGAGTTACACATTCCCCTTTGAATTATTGATCCACGAATTCATTGTTTGGTGTGAAACACCAAACTTAATTCTTTGCAATGCACAGAAACTACTTCACCTTTTTATTGAAACAAACAAAAGAAACAGCAAAAGAGTGTTACCTCAGGTTGGGTTGCCTCCCAACAAGCGCTCTTTTAACGTCATTAGCTTGACGGTTGTCCCTTGTTAGGGTGGATTGTAGTGCTTGATGTCTTCTCCTCTTACTATGAAAATGTCCCCATTTGATTCCTTTATGATTTCCAAATGTTCCATAGAAAGAACTTTCCTGATTGTGAACACTTGAGGAAGCTGTGAAGGAATGGTTTTGAGGCCAGGTGGCATTGGCAGATAATGACTTGATATCACTTCATCTCCCGGAGAGAAACCTTCAGTGGGAATTTTCTTGTTTCTCCACCCTCTTGGCACTTTCTTTACAATTCTTCCCTCTCTCTTGAGGACTTCTTCTTTGACTCTTATGCCAGGAGGTTCCTTCTTATTTGTTTCTTTTAATTCTTGTGGCTTTAACTCTTGCAAATCTTGTTTGCCTTCCAAGGACTGTTTTAGAGTTTTAGTTGCTGGATTGCTTTCCTCCGAACAGAGATGGCTACTATCATCCTTAGGCTTTTCAGATTCTGGTTCAGGGTCAGATGCAGGTTTGAAAACATGGAAAATGAGCTGTTCATCATGTATTCTCAAAATTAGCTCTCCTTGTTCTACATCTATGAGCGCTCTAGCAGTGGCTAGAAATGGCCTTCCCAGAATGATAGGGTGTAGGTAGCTTTCCTCCATGTCCAAAATGACAAAGTCTGTAGGGAAGAAATAATTTCCCACTTTCACCAGCACATTCTCCACTACCCCTTCAGCTTGCTTTTGAGTTTTGTCAGCCAGTTGTATGATTACATCAGTGGATCTTACCTCATTCAGTTGTAGCCTCTTCATAAGAGTCAGAGGCATCACATTTATGCTAGCTCCTAGATCACAGAATCCTCTATCAATTTTTGTTTCCCCTATGATGCAAGGGATATGGAAACTTCCTGGGTCTGTTTTCTTAGAGACTCTGTCCTTCTTGATGAGTGCACTGCATTCCTTGTTCATTATTACAGTTTGTCCTCCCTTCAAAACTCTTTTCTTGCTCAGCAATTCTTTCAAATACTTGATATGTGTAGGCATCTGCTGGAGGATATCAAGAAAGGGAATATTGATATGGAGAGACTTAAATGTCTCTAGGAACCTTGAATATGTTTTCCCTTTTTCACCTCCTCCTAACCTCTGAGGAAATGGTGCTTTTGGTTGGTATGTTTCCAGCGTGCCTTCCTTTTGCATATCCTTAGCTTGCTCCGTTTCGCTTTCCTGCTTAGCTTCTTCCACACTTTCTTTCAAGATTTCTGGCTCCTTTTCTGAGGGTCTGATTCCGTCTTCTTCTGAGACTTCCTTCAATGTGGTGATGGCCTTGCATTCTTCCCATCTCACTCCCTTTTGTTCCCCTTTAGGATTCTTTTCTGTGTCACTAGGGAACACTGCAGTTGACTTAGGGGCCTGTTGAGAAAGTTCTCCTACTCGAGCCTCCATCCACTTGAGTTTTTCGCCATGGTTTCTTAAGGTTGATCTCACATCGTCCCTAAAGTTTTTCAACTCACTTATGTCCCTACCCATGTTTACTAACCTTCCTTCTATCCTGTTTAATTGATCTTGAAATTGTTGGTTCGGATTAGGTTGGGCAGGTTGGTTATTTTGGCCATGATATGGTGGTTGGGAGTAAGTGTTTTGTGTGGCTTGGTATGATCTTTGGTTGGAGTTTTGGTATGTGGAATTGTTATGTTGGTTGTGGTTGTAAGGTTTGTGGTTTTGTGGTTGGCCTTGCTGGTTTCCCCACCCAAAGTTTGGGTGGTTTTTCCATCCTGGGTTGTAAGTGTTGGAATGTGGATCATATGGTTGCCTTTGTTGATTTCCCACATAGTTGGCCTCTTCCCAATCACCTCCTTCAATGCTTACTTCCTCTTGATCTTGTGTGTGTATTGCAGCCACTTGCTTTGTGTCTAATTTCCTGGTGAGCTCTGCTAGTTGCTTGGCAAACACCTTGTTTTGGGCTAGAATTGTATCAACATGGTTCAGCTCCATGACTCTCTTAGTGTTGTGCCTCTCTGAAGCATAGTAGTACTCATTCTCAGCCACTGTCTCAATCACTTCAATGGCTTCTTCCACAGTCTTTTTCCTGTTCAATGAACCTCCTGATGAATGGTCTACAGCCTTTCTTGATTCATAAGAAAGTCCATCATAGAAAATATGCAATTGCACCCAGTCAGGGAACATGTTTGGTGGGCATTTCCTTGTCAACTCTTTAAACCTCTCCCATGCCTCGTAGAGAGTCTCACCATCCTGTTGTCTAAAAGTCTGAACCTCAGATCGAAGCCTATTGACCTTTTGTGGGGGGTAGAAACGTGCCAGAAACTTGCTCTCCACCTCATCCCAGGTTGTTAGGCTGTCCCTTGGGAATGATTCCAGCCACTTAGCTGCCTTGTCCCTAAGTGAAAATGGGAACAAGAGCAGTTTGTAGGCATCTTCCTGGACTCCATTGGACTTCACTGTGTCACAAATTCTCAGGAATTTGGTGAGATGTTGATTTGGATCTTCATTAGCACTCCCACCAAATGAACAATGGTTCTCCACCAGTGATATTAGCTGTGGTTTGAGTTCAAAATTGTTGGCCTGAATGGGTGGTTTCTGAATGCTACTACCACAATTCCCAGAGGTTGGGTTTATGTATGAACCAAGAACCCTTCTCTCAGGAATGGCATTGTTTCCATCATCCCTCTCATGGTTGTGAACTTCTCTATCCATGTTGAGATCTAGAGCTTCCTCAAAGTTGTCCTCAGATTCTCCTTCAGATTCTTCTTCTCCCAGTACCCTCTTCCTTCTTGCTTCCCTTCTAAGTCTATGAAGGGTCCTCTCTGGTTCGGTATATGGAGGGGTTGATGTCTCTCCTCTCCTACCTGTCATACAAGAACACACCACAAGCAACAACCAAGTGGAATACTCTTGGTTAATGGAAGAGTATGGTTAGAGCAGTTGAGGAATTAATTCAAATAGTTAGTGGGTCAGTGAGTTAGTTGCTCGAAATGAAAGGCATAAGAAAGAAAAAGCAAATAACAGAGTGCATAAATTAAAATTCAACAAGTAACTTGAACTAAATTAACAAAACAAAACAAAATTTCTCAATCTATTTAACTTCCAATTTGAGAATTGTCAATCGAAAACCAATCCCCGGCAACGGCGCCATAAACTTGATGTGCTATAACTGAGTATAGCTACGATTAAGGAAATTGCACAATCGGCAAAATTCCTTCCGGCAAGTGCACCGGTTATCGTCAAGTAAAAACTCATAATAGAGTGAGGTCGAATCCCACAAGGATTGGTTGAATGAGCAATTCGAATTAGAAGTTTGATTAGTTGAGCGGAATCAAGAATTGGGTGTGAATTGCATAAAGTAAATTGGCGGGAAATGTAAATTGCAAGGAATTGAAATGACTGAATCTTAAATTGCGAGAATTAAAGTGCGGAAAAGTAAATTGCTGAAATTAAAAGGGAATTGGGGAGGATTTGCATGAATTGAAATTGCAGAATGTAAATAGAAAAGGTAGATCAGAGATGGGGAGTTCATTGGGTATGAGGAGATATTGAGATCTCCGAATCAAAACATTTTCATCTCTTCCTCGACCAATGCATTCATTGAATCTTGCTTGGCAATCTTATATGATTGGATCCCAATTCCTTGGCTCACCAATTCTCTCTAAAAACAAACAAATTCCCAATCCCTTGGTTTAAATGTTCATAAGAAGAGATGAAGCTCGATCACTGATTATACCACACAGTTTCATGAACCACAATTTGGTAGGATTACATGTCACAATATCCATCCAAACCCCAATCCAATTCACTGTGAGAAAGCTTCTCTAGCATGAATCCTCCATTCCTTTCCCAAGGTTCCGAAGGATTCCAATTATGGGTAGTTTCTTTCCCAAGACAACTACCCAATGGAATTAGATCGAGAAGCCTTCTAACAAAATTCAAGAGAAAAGATTGAAGAAGAAGATAAAACTATTATTGATTCATTGAATTACAATAGAGCTCCCTAACCCAATGAAAGGGGTTTAGTGAGTCATAGCTCCGAATTCAAAACTAGAAAAATTGATGAAAAATTCTCAAGTGTCCCAAAAGTAAAAAAAAAGTCCCCCTTGACTTCAATTCTATCCTATTTATACACTTTCTAAATTGAGCTTCTGTTGTGATTCTTGGGCTTTGAGGCCTTTCCCTGATTTCCTTTTTGCTTTGGGTTTATGATCCATAATCCTGATGAGGCTGTGATCCCATTCTGTAACATTCATTGAGCAAACTTAGTGATAAACAAGTAATGACACAAGACTCAACAATTTGAAGTTCCAGACTCATCAATTCTTCAGGCCCAATCCCATAAACTATGATATTCAATTGGGTTTCATACCATAATAGGTTTAAGTTAATATTTGTGCTCAAATGCTAACTTAAACCTCAATATAATTGGCCCAGAAACCCTTTCAAAGAGTGGCGTTTAAGTTGAAGTTTAAGTTTCAGTTTAAGGTCAAACTAAAACTTAAACGTGGAATTGGAAGAAAGCACCCCAGGAGTGTACATAGTCGAACACGTTTAACCTCCAGTTTAAGGTTAAACTGGAGGTTAAACTTGGAAATGAAGAAAGCAACCCCTGGAGGCTATTAGGATCGAACACGTTTAACCTCCAGTTTGAGGTCAAACTGGAGGTTAAACTTGGAAATGAAGAACACACCCTGGAGGAGAAAAACCATCGAACACGTTTAACCTCCAGTTTGAGGTCAAACTGGAGGTTAAACGTGGAACTCTTCTGGTGCCTCTCTATTGCTTCTGGAGTTTAACCTCCAGTTTGAGGTCAAACTGGAGGTTAAACGTGGAATGCTTCTTGGTGAGAAAAGAAAGTGTCGAACACGTTTAACCTCCAGTTTGAGGTTAAACTGGAGGTTAAACGTGGAAATGCTTTTGTGCCTCCCTTAGTTCAATTCTCATTCTGGCCTTTAACCTCCAGTTTGAGGTCAAACTGGAGGTTAAACGTGGAATGCTCCTTAGTGCCCTTTCTCATTCTGGCGTTTAACTTCCAGTTTGAGGTCAAACTGGAGGTTAAACGCTAGTTACAGCATTTCCTCTCTTCTCATAATTTTGGCGTTTAAGCTCCAGTTTAGGCTTAAACTGGAGCTTAAACGTCCCATTTGAATTTCAAGCTTCCTTCATTGATTTTGTTGCTTCCTTGCCTAGCCTCTCTTCCCTGAAATCATCCAAACAATTGCATCAAAGTCTTGCAAAATTTCATGAGAATTCATCCATTCATAGCATTCAAGTAATATAACTAAAACTCATGGAATTTGCATCAAAATTATATTGCTTGGATGATTTATTACTTTGTTGTTCATTTAACCATTCTTGGTTACCTTAAGCTCAAGAAAATGCATAAAACAACTAAAACTAACAGAAAAATGCTAGTGAAACTAGCCTAAGATGCCTTGGCATCAAGGAGCGACGCGGACGTGCACCTGGCGTGCACGCGCACATTAGCGCATTCACACCTCGACGCACACGTGCACTTGGCACGTACGCGCAACAGGCAAGGGGGACAATCGATGCGCGCGCGCATCTGGCACGCATGCGTGACATGCGCAATCTGCAGAAATTTTAGAAAATACTGGGGGCGATTTTGGGCCAGTTTTAGACCCAGTTTTCGGCCCAGAAACACAGACTAGAGCCAGGGAATAGCAGAGACTCAACACACATTCTCATTCTGCACAGTTTTAGTTTTAATTTGGAATTTTAGAGAGAATTTTACTTCCTCCTCTAGGTTTTCTTCACATTCATAGTTCTTAGAATTTTATTGCTTTTGCTTGGGATATTGAGAAGAGTCATCACCTCCGTGAAGTTGCATCTATTCTAGTTTGTTTTCTTTGTCCCTTACTCTTTCATATCCTTAATCCTTGTTCAGAGTTACAATTAGATTATTTTTAGATTTTATTAACGCAAAGGACCATTTTTACTTTTAATTGAATTTCAGTTTTTATTTATCATGTCTCACTTTTATTCCTCTCTTAATTCTATGAAAGTTATACTCATGATAATGGAGTAGTTCCCTAACTTGATTGGGAGTTGATTAAGAGGAGAACCTTGAGTTGGAATACTCAAGTGTTAATCCTAATTGGGAGTTGTTGGCTGAATCTCCTGTCTTCGACTCTAACCCTTTCTTAGGAAAGGATTAGGACGCAAGCAATAGGATTAGTTGAAGAGTTACTTGAATTTCCCTTATTACATAAGGGATAACTAAATGGAACAACAACCTTTTTATTATTACATTTGAGAAAATTCAACAAGGATAGAACTTCCAATTAACCTCCTCCCAGTCAAGACTTTTATTCGAATTATACAAATTCTCTCATTTATTTCTCTATTTCTCAACTCATAAATTTCTTGAAAAATCTCTGACCAATAAGCTGCACTCTTTTGTCAACTCGTTGGGAGACGACCTAGGATTTATACTCCCAGTATTTTATTTCTAAAAATCGTGACAACCCTTTTCTGAATTGATACTGATAAACGCCATTTGTAAGGTTTATCTTATGCTTCATTTAAGGGATTTTATGACCTTTTACCCACATTTATTCAATGAAATAGCATGGTTTCATGATTGTCTCCCAATTTGTGTTTAAGTGTGAAAAAATACTTTCTAGGTCCTTAATTAGCTAAATTTAATTCACCTTTGATTCCACTAGATGCCTTGATGTGTTTGTAAAGTGATTTCAGGTTGAAAAGGCTAGGAATGAATAAAAGGAGTGAAGAAGAAAGCATGCAAAGTGGAGAACACATGAAAAAGCCAAGGATTTGGATATCTTCATCCACGCGCAAGCGCACTGTACGCGCACGCGTGGATCGCAAAAAGGCAAAGGACGTGCACGCACGCTGTACGCACACGCGTTGGTGGGCGCACATGATTTTTAAATAGAAAACGTGCCCAGCGATTTCTGAGAAGCTGTGGGGCCCAGTTTTCAACCAATTTTGGCGCCAAAGTGCTTTAAAGGACCAAGGATTGAAGAGGGATTCACTCATTCACACTCCTTAGGATTAGTTTAGAGTTAGTTTTAGAGAGAGAAGCTCTCACTTCTCTCTAGGATTAGGATTAAGATTAGGTTTAGTTCTTAGATCTAGGGTTTAATTCATGCTTTCTTCTACTTCTTCTTCTTAATTCTTGTTATTGAAATCATCATTCTTCTATCCTTTTGTTGTAATTTCCTTTATGATGATTTTATGTTTTGTTGTAGATCTACTCTTGTCTCTTCTATTTTCTTTCCATTCAATTCAAGGTAATTCATAATAATTGTGCTTCTTTTGATTGTTGTTATTAATTCTTTGCAATAATAGTTGTTAGATTTCACTCTAGTTGTCAATTTACTATGCTTTTCTTTTGTGCCTTCCAAGTGTTTGATAAAATGCTTGGTTGGATTTTAGTATAGATTTTGCTCCTTTTGGCCTAGGTAGAGTAATTAGTGATGCTTGAGTTATCTAATTCCTTTGTTGATTGATAATTAGAAGTTGCTAATTGATTTGGATACCACTAAATCTAGTCTTTCCCTTCGGAGTTGGCTAGGACTTGTGGAATCAAGTTGATTCATCCACTTGACTTTCCTCCGTGGTTACAGGTTAACTAAGTGGTAGCAATGGAAAATTGTGGTCACAATTGAGGAGGATAGCTAGGATAGGACTTCCAATTCTCATAACCTTGCCAAGAGCTTTCATAGTTGTTAGTTTATTTTCATTGCCATTTACATTTCATGCCTATTATCTCAAAAACCCCAAAACATACCTCATAACCAATAACAAGGACACTTTATTGCAATTCCAAGGAAGAACGACCCGTGGTTCAATACTTCAGTTTATAGATTTTAGGGGTTTGTTACTTGTGATAGACAAATTTTTTTATGAAAGGATTAGTGTTGGTTTAGAAACTATACTTGCAACGAGAATTCACTTGTGAATTCTAAACCACACAAAAGTCCAATCATCAAATGGCGCCGTTGCCGAGAATTGCAATGGTGTTATGTTATTGGTTATTGTATATATGTGAATAGTGTGAATATGTTTGCTTTTGTTAGTTCTTGCTAGTTTTAGGATTTAATTTTCTTGCTTTTTATTTGATTTTGTTTTCATTTTCCTCTTGCTATCATGAATTCTCACCTTTGCTATGAGTTTGGTTATCAACATGTTGTAGGAAATGAGAGCTTCAATTAGAATGTGTATCAAAGATGGGACAATCAAAGGTGGGAGGAGCCATATGCATATGATTAATATTCATGGCAACAACCTCCACCAATGCACTATGAAGAAGAGTCATTCTATGATGCATACCAATCCAATGGATATGGTGAATCTCTTTGTGACTTTCAAGAACCACCACCATATGCCTATGAACCATACCCTCAACATAACCCTCAACCATACTCACAAGCCTCTTTTCACCAAACACCTCAATATGACCTTGATCCATATCCATCCTACCAACCACCTTTTAAACCACATGAACCATACATGGAACCTCCATTCTAATACCAATACTCCTAAGAACCACCTCAATATACACCACCATACCCTTACCAAGAAGAACCACCTTCCTATTATGAACCCTCTCTCCAAGACAATGTACCCTCTTATCTACTCCAATCCTCAATGGATGAAATCCTTAGCCTTATACTTCAAGGGCAAGAAGAAATGCAAAGGGAGACACTAGAATTTGTGGCTACCTTGACCGAGGTAGTAAGCATTTTAGCCTCCCAATGCTTGAGCACTCAAAGCACTCCCATGGTCACATGTGGAGAATTAATTAAAAAGCATAGCATGATGGAGATATTGGAAACTCCAGTGGAACATGAGGGATGTTACTTTGTGTTAGAACAATTAGAGGAGCCTATGATCATTGAAGAAGAGGAAGAAGTGGTTGAAGACCTAGGAGATACGGAACCTCCTTGGGAATCTAGAGTTGAAGAGAACCTCTCCAAGATGGTTGAAATTGATGTTGAGGAGGAGAGTGCACAATCTCCAAGACAATTATTGAATGAAGACTTGGAAAGAATGGGGCAAAAAGTGAGTTCCCTTGGAGATGAAGATTATGAATTCAAGCTTTTAGGTGGTGAATCCTTTGAATTTGAAGAACCTTCTCCCAATGAGATAGAAAGCAATATGGAGGTAGATTTCTCTCAACCTCCCATTTATGATTTGAGTGATGGGAAAGAGTTAGATGAAAATGATGAACAAAGGATTGAAAATGAAGTTTATGAAGAGGTGGAAGTTATTAAGGAAGAATATAAGGGAGTAGAGCTTGCAAGGACATTAGAGGTACCTCTCCCTAAGCCATCACCATCCATTCTTTCATTCAAGTGGGTAAATTCCTTATACTTGAGCTTTATTATTCCCCTTGAATATGGTTTGTTTAAGACAGATGGTCAACTTAGTAATATTTGTGGCTTTAAGAGTGAAAGGGAGATGGCTAGTGGTTGGAAACATTATTCTCGGTTCATTATGAATGCATGTCCAAAGTTTGATTGCAAGGTTTGGTATAGAGCTAGATCATTTGGGTCTAGGAGAATGTTTGGTCACTACATTGATAATTCATCATGCCTACCACCCGGATGGACTAATAACGATGATATTCAACTTCAAGACAGGTGTGAAAATAAATTGTGGGATCCCGGATCGCACAAGGAGAATCAATTTTGGGAGCCCCAAGCTTGTGAAGAACTCCATCAACACTTGGTGCAACAAATAAAGAATCTTGGGGCACAATGGAGAACCAAGCATTGGTGGGAGTTCCAAGAAGAATTCAAGCACAAGCCACCTTGAGAGGAGCTCCCCATAAGTCCAACTTAAGGGCAATAAACAAAAGTGCTAGGTGAGAGACAACCCACCATGGTAAACTCTTTTCATTTTTTCTCTTTTGTATGCACTAATAGAATTGGCTTAATTTTATGTTTTGTTCAGTTTTTTTAGTCTAATTGGTAGTTTAGTATGTTAAATAAGGTTTTATGGTGTTTTGGTAGCTGTTTGGAGGTTTGGAATGCTTGGATTGATGCAAAAACATAGAAAAAATTTTTGAAAAATAGAGCACCATCCGCGTGTACACGTACTGCGCGCGTACGCGTGCATCAAGCATTTTTGCCTACCCACGCAGACGCACCATGTACGTGTACGCGTGGATTGAGAAATTCCACCCCAAGCCGAAAAACCCGAGAGTTGTGCGAACGTTGTGCGCGCATTGTGCCTTTGGCACAAAACCACTCGCCCGTACGCGTACATGACGCGTATGCGTCACGCTCGAAATAAGCCATCAACGCGGATGCGCCATGTACGCGTAAGCGTCGCATCCATTGCACCACCATCTGCGTGCACGCGCCATGCGCGCGTACGCGCAGATGTCCTTCCTTCAACACATCTCTTTTCTTCTCCTCTTTCCATTTCTTTCCTTCTCCTTTCTTCTTCCCTTCTTTTACCCCCCATCCAACATTCCCAAACACCTTGATAACCATTTATTTTAGTTAACTAATTAGTTAGTTAGTTTTCATTTCATTTACTCTTTTTCATTGTAAGTGTTGGATTGTTATTCTTGTTTACCATTAATTGCTGCTGAGTATTAAAAAGGGATGTTATCTTAACATCATTATGTTTATAATCTTTGTTGGATTATATTGTTGAGGTTATATTTTGCTACTTGGTTTTAAGTTCTTCATGCTTACCTTTTGAGAATACCAAGTGATGAGAATCGCCTTCGAGCGTGTAACTCTTCTTGAATTGCATGATTTGGCCACCATGTGATTTGAACCCTATTCTTTAATTAGGCAAGTTCTTGATATTGGATGTTGAGCATTTACCTTAATACATTGTGCTTATCGATCATATGCATCCATATGTTTTAGCTTGAATGCTCTCATGCTTCTTTAATGCTTGTTTTACCTTACAAGTTTACTTAAAGCATCTCAAGCACACTAGGATACGTGAAGTGCATACTTCTTTAGTGACATAGCTTTTATTCTAATGTGTGTTCTAAATCGTGCAATTTAGAATTCACATACCTAATATTTCTTAAAGTCACATTAATTCACTCACTCATCCCTAGTGATTTACCTCATTCCAACAACTATGCTTCTTTGCTTTTGTTTTCTCATCTTATGGTGTTGTTTTCTATTTTTCATGAATGACACGCCTCAAGCAAAAATGGAAGTGGAAGAAAGAAAATGCCACAAACCGGTTGATCTACCAACTGAAGGTAGTAATTCGGAGAGTCGCCGTACCCCCTTGCTCATCTTTGAATGCACCGAGGGCGGTGCAAACTTTTAAGTGTGGAGAGGTCGTCTGACCGGTCGGCAATTTTGGGTGACAAGTTTTTAATCTCAACACTTTTGCATTTCATTTTTTAGGTCTTTTAGGATTTTTGTTTCATTTTCTTATTTTTGCATATATATTCACAATAAGCTTAGTCAAAATAATTAGATTTTTCAAGATTTCTATCTATAGGGCACCTCAATTGATTTGAGTGAAAACTTTTCATTGAACTTGCTTGAATTATATATATCATGGAACATGATTTTTGAGCTAAGAACACAAGCTTGTGAAATTTGAGCCTAATGGTGTGGTTACATCTTATAACCACTTATTTTTCCTTTTTGTGTGCATTATTCTCTTTCTATGATTGTGATCTTTGATTTGTTTGATTCTCTATTTCTATTATTTTGTGTATTCATGCATTTAAACGATTGAGGACATCATTTCATTAGCTCACTTACCCAAATAGCCTACCTTTTATCTTCCATTGTTAGCCAACTTTGAGCCTATGCTTAACCCACTTGTTCTTAATTTAGCACATTATAAGCCTTAAAGCGAAAAATAATAAAAGTCCTTATTTGGATCTTTGATTAGCTTAGGCTAGTGTGTGTGTAACATTCAAGTGTGGAAAAACTTGGGACATTGGTTGAATAAAAGGGTAGTTTTGCATTTTTGTTGTAAATATTGAGAATTGGGTACATGTTCATGTATTGATTAAATGTATAGACCTTACGCATTGACGTTCTTGTATATGAAAGGAAGAAAGAAAAAAATAAAGAAAAGAAAAGAAAAAAATATGAAAAAGAAAAGAAAAAAATAGAAAAAGAAAGAAACAAAGAAAAAGAAAGAAATAAAAAGGGGACAAAATGCCTCAAAGTAAAGTCCAATAAAGATCAATGCATAAATGTTGTGAAATAAAAAGGAATACATGAGTATGTGAAAAAGTGAGAAGAATGGGTAGTTAGGTTAACTTTGAAATTGTATAGGATGTCATAGGTTAGGTGGGAAGTTTAAGCTTATCAAAGATTCAAATTTCAAGCTCACTTAACCATATATGCATCCTACCTTGACCCTAGCCCCATTACAACCAATGAAAAGACCTCATGATAATTGTATGCATGCATGAAATAAATGTTGATTGTTAGATGGAAAACAAATATTGGAAAGCATGATTAGGGTAGAATTGAGTGAATCAACCCTAAACACTTGAGCGAATAGAGTGCAAACACTACCGGTGAGGGTTCGATTGCTCAATTACATGTTTCCACCTATAAGTGTCACTTTTCATGCAACTTTTATAAAAATATTTAATAGCTCAATTCAATTATGGTTTGGCATGGTTGTTGATACCTTTGGCCCTTGTGCTTATATATGTATTCTTGAGGAATTGATTTATTTCGACCAAGCAATTGCATTCATGTAGATAGTCGCATATAGGTAGATTGCATTTAGTTAGTTTCCATTGAATAAATGCCATACCCTTACTTCATTCTTGGTTTAAGCATGAGGACATGCTCGGTTTAAGTGTGGGGAGGTTGATAAATCCCATTTGTAGGATTTATCTTATGCTTCATTTAAGGGATTTTATGACCTTTTACCCACATTTATTCAATGAAATAGCATGGTTTCATGATTGTCTCCCAATTTGTACTTAAGTGTGAAAACATGCTTTCTAGGTTCTTAATTAGCTAAATTGAATTCACCTTTGATTCCACTAGAAGCCTTGATGTGTCTGTAAAGTGATTTCAGGTTGAAAAGGCTAGGAATGAATAAAAGGAGTGAAGAGAAAAGCATGCAAAGTGGAGAACACATGAAAAGCCAAGGATTTGGATATCTTCATCCACGCGCACGTGCACTATATGCGCATGCGTCGGTGGGCGCACGTGATTTTTAAATAGAAAACGTGCCCAGTGATTTCTGAGAAGTTGTGGGCCCAGTTTTCAACCAATTTTAGCGCCAAAGTGATTTAAATGACCAAGGATTGAAGGGGGATTCACTCATTCACACTCCTTAGGATTAGTTTAGAGTTAGTTTTAGAGAGAGAAGCTCTCACTTCTCTCTAGGATTAGGATTAGGATTAGGTTTAGTTCTTAGATCTAGGGTTTAATTCATGCTTTCTTCTACTTCTTCTTCTTAATTCTTGTTGTTGCAATCATCATTCTTCTATCCTTTTGTTGTAATTTCTTTTATGATGCTTTTATATTTTGTTGTAGATCTACTCTTGTCTCTTCTATTTTCTTTCCATTCAATTCAAGGTAATTCATAATAATTGTGCTTCTTTTGATTGTTGTTATTAATTCTTTGCAATAATAGTTGTTAGATTTCACTCTAGTTGTCAATTTACTATGCTTTTCTTTTGTGCCTTCCAAGTGTTTGATGAAATGCTTGGTTGGATTTTAGTGTAGATTTTTCTCCTCTTGGCCTAGGTAGAGTAATTAGTGACGCTTGAGTTATCTAATTCCTTTGTTGATTGATAATTAGAAGTTACTAATTGATTTGGATACCACTAAAGCTAGTCTTTCCCTTGGGAGTTGGCTAGGACTTGTGAAATCAAGTTGATTCATCCACTTGACTTTCCTCCATGGTTAGAGGTTAACTAAATGGTAGAAATGGACAATTGTGGTCACAATTGAGGAGGATAGCTAGGATAGGACTTCTAATTCTTATAACCTTGCCAAGAGCTTTCATAGTTGTTAGTTTATTTTCATTGCCATTTACATTTCATGCCTATTATCTCAAAAACCCCAAAACATACCTCATAACCAATTACAAAGACACTTTATTGCAATTCCAAGGGAGAACGACCCGAGGTTCAATACTTCGGTTTATAGATTTTAGGGATTTGTTACTTGTGACAAACAAATATTTGTATGAAAGGATTAGTGTTGGTTTAGAAACCATACTTGCAACGAGAATTCACTTGTGAATTCTAAACCACACAAAAGTCCATTCATCAGATACACGGAATCTTCATTGGTTAAGAGCTATACTTGCAATGCTGTTTTCTCTATAAACTCTTAATCAGTGATTTTTTGCCACATCAGCCACCCCCACTAAAACAAGTCCTCAAGCCTTATGTGCCTAATGCACCCTATCCACAAAGGTTGAAGAAGGATGGGAAGCACAGCCAATTCTCTAGGTTTTTCGAGATCTTCAAGAAGCTTCAAATCAACATCCCCTTTACTGAAGCATTAGAGCAAATGCCGCTCTATACCAAATTCTTAAAGGAGCTCATGATAAGGAAGAGGATTTGGGGAGAAAAAGAGACTGTAGTGCTCACTGAAGAGTACACCATAATACAAAAGAAGCTCCGCCAGAAATTGAATGACCCTGGGAGCTTCCAAATCCCCTGTATCATTGGGGATATAAGCATTGAGAAGGCACTATGTGATCTAAGAGTCAGCATCAACCTTATGTCCTTGGCAATGATGAAAAGGATGAGGATTGAAGAAGCAAAACCTACAAGAATGGCTCTTCAATTAGCTGACAGAACTTTCAAATTTCCCCATGGTGTGGTGGAGGATTTGTTGGTAAAAGTGGAAGAGTTCATCTTCCTAGCTGATTTTGTTGTGCTTGATATGGAAGCAAAGGCCAACACATCAATCATCCTCGGAAGGCCATTCCTAGCTACTGCTGGAGCCATAATTGATGTTTAAAAAGGGGAGCTAGTCTTGAGATTACATAAAGAGAAGATGGTCTTCAATGTCTTTAAGGCAATGAACTACCCCAAGGAATCCATTGGTGAATGCATGATGGTGGATACAATTGAAAATCTAGTTCAAGGAGTCCTAGAGGAAGAACAATGTAAAGAAATCAAAGAGCAAGATCGACAAGGCTCATGTGGTGAGCTACCACTGGAGACTATGGACGAATCAATCATGATGGACAAGACAAGTAAAATGGAAGTGGAGGCACCAAAGTTGGAGCTGAAAACTCTGCCTCCAAGCTTGAAATATGCTTACTTGGGTGACAACAACACATACCCAGTGATCATCAATTCAAGCTTGAATGAGGAACAAGAAGAGGAGTGAAGAACTGAAGATTGATGGTTTAGAAGTTATAGTAAACTCTCGTTGTAAGTATAGTTACTAAACCAAGCAATCAACCTTTCTTACAAACGTTTTGGTTGTCACAAGTAACAAACCCCTAAATAAATTGATAACCGAAGTATTTAAACCTCGGGTCGTCTTCTCAATGAATTGTAGGGAGGTGTTCTTATTATTGGTTATGAGGTTTGTAAATTGGGGTTTTGGAATTTGGGCAATGGGCACAGACATAAAGGAAAATAAATTAATAATTATAAAATCTCTTGGCAAGGTATGAGAAATTGGAAATCCTATCCCAGTTATACTTATCAATTGTGATGAGAATTGGATTTTTCTCCCACTATGTTAACCTCTAACTATGAAGGTAAGTTAAGTGGATGAACTAATTCGAATCCTCAAATTCTAGTCTTTCCTTGGGAAAAGTTAGAATTATTGGATCTCGAATTAATCCTTGAAAAATTCCAATTTTCAGTCAACACCTCGAGTTTGATAACTCAAGCGTCACCAATTATTTAACCCAGGCCAAAAGGGAAAATTCTAAATTAAATTGAAAGCATTCATGTAACTAAAGCAATCATAAATCTGACACATATCAAATTACGTCTAAACATAAATTCAAGTCATAACATGGAAAGGTTCATAAGCCAACTGGGAAACATAATTCAAATACAAATAAAAGTATTAGAGTAAATAAAAGTAGAAAATAAGTATTGAAGGAATATTGAATCTGTGATGAAGAAGTTGAAATCCTAATCCTAATCCTAATCCTAAATCCTAAGAGAGAGGAGAGAACCTCTCTCTCTCTCAAAACTACATCTAAAACCTAAAATTGTGAGTAATGAAAGCTTATTGAGTCTCTGCATGTTCCCTGACTTTAATCTGTGTTTCTGGGCCGAAAACTGGATTGAAATGTGGCCCAGAATCTCTGCCAGCGACTTTTGTAATTTTGCAGATCGCGCACATCACGCGTCCGCGTCGTCCACGCGTTCGCGTCACTTAGCATTTCTCGTACCACGCGTGCGCGTCGTCCACGCTTTCGCGTCATTCGTGCAACTTCCAATCCGCGTGGTCGCATCAGGCACGCGAATGCGTCACTCTGATTTCTTCCATTTCGCGCGGTCACGTGAGCCATGCAACCGCGTGACTTCTCGCTGGTCATCTCCTCAATTCCTTGTGTTCCTTCCATTTTTGCACGCTTCCTCTTTATTCTCTAAGTCATTCCTGCCCTATGAAGTCTGAAACACTTAATACACAGATCAAGGCATCGAATGGTAATAATAGAGGATTAATATTAGCTAAATTAAGACCAAAGAAGCATGTTTTCAATCATAGAACTAAACTAGGAAGGAATTGTAAAATCATGCAAATCTTATGAATAAGTGGGTGAAAAGGTTGATAAAACCACTCAATTAAATACAATATAAACCATGAAATAGTGATTTATCAAGGAGCTAATCCAAGTGCTGAACCAACACAAGAATGCTATAGGGTGGACACTTGCAGATCTAAAGGGAATCAGTCCTTCAATGTACATGCACAAAATCCTACTTGAGGAAGGTGCAAAGTCCTTAAGACAGCAATAGAGAAGGCTGAACCCAATAATGAATAAAGTAGTCCAAAAGGAAGTGCTAAAGTTGTGGCAAGCAGGGGTAATCTACCCAATCTCAAACAGCCCTTGGGTGAGCCCTGTCCAATTGGTTCCTAAGAAGAGAGGGATCACTGTTGTACCAAATGAGAGGAATGAATTGATACCAACAAGAACAGTGACTGGATGGCGCATGTGCATCGACTATAGGAAGCTTAATGAAGCCACCCGGAAAGACCACTTTCCCTTACCCTTTATGGACCAGAAGCTAGAAAGACTCGCAGGACATGAATATTACTGCTTCTTGGACGGTTACTCTGGCTACAACCAAATAGTTGTAGACCCAAAGGATCAAGAGAAAACCTCCTTCACTTGCCCCTATAGTGTCTTTGCTTATAGGAGAATGCCCTTTGGATTGTGCAATGCACCTACAACATTCCAAAGGTGCATGCTCTCCATCTTTTCAGACATGATTGAAAAGTTCATTGAAGTCTTCATGGACGACTTCTCTGTGTTTGGAGATTCATATTCTAATTGCTTCCATCATCTTGCCCTGGTGCTAAAGAGGTGCCAAGAAACTAACCTGGTTTTAAACTGGGAGAAGTGCCATTTTATGGTAATTGAAGGGGTGGTTCTTGGTCATAAGATCTCTAAAGAGGGTATAGAGGTGGACAAGGCAAAGGTGGAAGTAACTGAGAAGTTGCCTCCACCTTGCAATTTCAAGGCAATTAGAAGCTTTTTAGGGCATGCTGGATTCTATAGGAGGTTTATTAAAGATTTTTCAAAGATTGCTAAGCCTCTCAGCAACCTAATTGTCTCAGATACACCCTTTGTTTTTGATAAAGAGTGTATGATAGCCTTTGATGAGCTTAAAAACAGACTTTTCTCTGCACCTATTATAGCACCACCTAGCTCAGATCTACCCTTTGAATTGATGTGTGATGCATCTGACTTTGCTGTTGGTGTTGTTCTAGGACAAAGGAAAGATAAGCAAGTACATGTTATTTACTATGCTAGAAAAGTTCTCAATGAGAATCAAAGGAACTACACCACCATGGAGAAGGAACTTTTAGCCATAGTTTTTGCTTTTGACAAGTTTAGATCATATCTTATTGGCTCTAAAGTTACTGTTTTCACTGATCATGCAGCCCTCAAATATTTGCTAACCAAGCAAGAATCCAAGCCTAGGTTGATAAGGTGGGTCTGGCTACTTCAAGAGTTCAACATAGAGATTAAAGATTGAAGTGGAGCAGAGAACAAGGTGGCTGACCATCTATTAAGAATCCCACATGAAGATGATAAAGCACAACAACTTGAAGTGAATGAAAGTTTTCCTGATGAGCAGTTGATGATGATTCACAAGAGCCCTTGGTTTGCTGATATAGCCAACTTCAAGACTATTAGGGAGCTGCCCACCAACATCAACAAGTACATGAGGAGGAAACTAATCTATGACGCTAAATACTACATTTGAGATGAGCCCTACTTGTTTAAAAAGGGTGTTGATGGAATCCTAAGAAGGTGTATTTCACATGAGGAAAGGCAGGAAGTGTTGTGGCAATGCCATGGATCCACATGTGGAGGCCATTTAAGTGAAGAAAGAACTGCAGCCAAGGTACTGCAATGTGGGTACTTTTGGCCAACAATATTCAAATATACAAAGGAATTGGTGTCAAGATGCAATGAATGCCAAAGGGCTGGCAATTTACCTAAGAAAAATGAGATGCCACAAAGGTTCATTATGGAGCTGGAGTTGTTTGATGTGTGGGGATTGATTTTATGGGACCATTCCCATCCTCCTACTCAAACAACTATACATTGGTGGCTGTAGATTATGTGTCAAAGTGGGTACAAGCCATAGCCATATCAACAAATGACAACAAGGTTGTGATAAGCTTCTTAAGAAAAATTATCTTTAGCCGATTCAGAGTTCCTTGAGCCCTTATTAGTAATTAAGGGACACATTTCTGCAATAAGCAACTTGAAGCACTCCTCCAGAAGTATGGAGTCAAGCACAGAGTAGCAACCCCATACCATCCACAGACCAACGGGCAAGATAAAATTTCAAATAGAGAACTCAAAAGAATCCTTGAAAGGACTGTTGGTAACTCAAGAAAGGAATGGTCCAAAAGGTTAGATGATGCACTATGGGCTTATAGGACAGCCTTCAAAACACCCATTGGTATGTCTCCATACCAACTAGTGTTTGGGAAGGCGTGTCACCTACCAGTAGAACTTGAACACAAATCATTTTGGGCTCTAAAGATGATGATCTTTGATAATCAAGCTACTGTACAATAAGCTGGAAGAATTCAGAAATCAAGCTTATGAGAATGCCAAGATTTACAAGAAAAACACAAAGAAATGGCATGATCCGAGGCTAGCAAAAAGAGAGTTTGTAGAAGGTCAAAAAGTGCTGCTGTACAATTCAAGGCTCAAGTTCTTCCCAGGGAAACTAAAGTCAAGGTGGTCTGGACCTTTCACAATCATCAAGGTGTCTCCCTATGGTCAAGGTGGTCTGGACCTTTTACTGTCAATGGCCACATGCTTAAGCACTACTTGGGAAACTCTTTGGATGAACAAAGAGTGAGCTACAACCTCAACTAAAGATGGAAGAATGTCAAGCTAGTGACGCTAAAGAAGCGCTAGTTGGGAGGCACCCCAACACTCATATCCTTTTGATTTCTTGCTTTCTAGAAGTAGTTTAGGATTGTTGGTTTAGGTAGCTCAAGTTCCAGTTAATCCTTTCAATTTCCTGCTTTCCATAAATAGTTTATGAATGTTAGCTTAGAAAGTTTAAATTTTAAAGTGTTTGTTAGTGAATAAATCTTTTAGTTTTTTTTTTACTGGAAGTGCAAGGCTGCTGGGTTCACTCATTGATATTGATTGATTTGGGCTGAGAACTAGCTTAGAAGCTAAGTTTGGTGTAGCCACTAACCCACTTAATTTAGGCTTACAACCATTTGAATAAACTAATTTTGAAAGTAAGCCCAAAAATTAAGTTTGGTGTGGCTACCACCATATGAAGTTCACACAATAAGCCCAACATGATTCAAGTTTGAAAGCATTTAGTAAATTGGTAAAGCATACAAAGCCACTTTAATATGTTTGGAAGGAATTAGAAAGGAAAGAATGTGAAAGAATTGAATTTATTTCACCCTTATGAACACATTAAAAATCCAATGATGAACCCAATTTATTAGATGCAAGGAAATTAAGTTTGGTGTCCCAAAGGACACTCATCAATTGCACTTTAATTGTATGTTAATAAAAGGGAATGTGAAGAAGTTTTTTTCTAATGGGAGTTTTCGGGCTTAATTTCAGGAGAGAGAATGGGGCCCGCATGATTGATGGCTCACTGAGACAAGGAGTCAAAGTATACTTACACTTTGGAACTCAATATATGCAGAGAACCAAAAGGGATAAAGGTTGGCGCCTTTTCCCACACTATGCGGCACTCCCCAAGTGGAAAAACATTGAATTGCTTTTACTTTCCACCTTCCAAACTACACCTCTCCCTCCTATAAAAGCCACTCACTTTCCCACCACTCTCCACACTTCAAACTTTAGACTCCACACATGAAAGAACCTTCACACTTTCCCTCTTCTTTCTTTTCTTTCTCTTTACTATCTTCTTTTTCTTTTCTTGATTGGGACAATCAAGTCCTAAGTTTGGTGTTGAAGCAAAACAAAGTTTTGCCTACTCTCTTACATCTTTCTTCAACATCTCCAGACCCTTTTCTTACTCCCATGGCACCACCAAGGTCCTCCTCATCAAAGAAGAGAAAGACCAAGGAACTAACTGATAAACCCCGATTTCGTGGTTTATTTTGTGGTTGTTTTGAGGAATTTATTCACCTTTTCCCACATTTATTCAATGAAATAGCATGGTTTCGTAATTCTCCTTTGAATTGTGCTTGAATGTAAAAACATGCTTTTTAGGCCTTAAATCAGTCATTTTAATTCATTTTAATTCCATTCGATGCCTTGATGTGTTTGTTAAGTAATTTCAGGTCCATAAGGCAAGTATTGGATGGAAGAAATGAAGAGAAAAGCATGCTAAGAGGAGAATGCATGAAGAAACAAAGATTTGGAATGCACCAATGGACGCGCATGCGTACAAGGCGCGCACGCGCAAAAGTGGTTTTCTACAAGGACGCGCACGCGTACATACCGCTTCCGCGCGGATGAGGATTTACCAATCGACGCGCATGCGAACATGGCGCGCGCGCGCCAATACTCTTACTTGGCCCACTTAAAGGCAAAACGCTGGGGGGCGATTTCTGAGCAGCCTAGGCCCAATTCCAACTTGTTTCTGAGTGTATTTCATGCAGAATTGAAGTCCAAGCAAGGGGGAGCAATTAGTTGTAGTTTTAGCATCATGTAGGTTAGCTTCTAGAGAGAGAAGCTCCCTCTTCTCTCTAGAATTAGGTTAGGTTAATTTCCATCTTAGATCTAGGTTTAATTACATGTTTTTATCTTGTTTCTTTTATGATTTCTTACTTCTACTCCTTCGTTCTCATGATTTGTAGTGTTAATTTCCCTTTTTGCTCTCTTTTATGTTCATGAACCCATGTTGGATTTGATTTACTTTTAATGCAATTTAATGGTTGTTGTTCTTTTATTGTTGATTTGAATTGTGGATTTACTTTTCTTGCAATTGGTAGTTGGTAGATTTTATATTCTTGCTCATTTAGCATGCTTTCCATTTGTATGCCTACCAAGTGTTTGACAAAATGCTTGGTAGGATGTTAGAGTAGATTTTGAGCATTCTTGGCTTGGAAAGAGTGATTGTGCAATCTTGAGTCATGAAAACCCAACTCATGTTGGTAATATAGAGTTGTTAGCTAGTATTGTTTCCATTGACGATAATCTTTTGCTAATTTAATTAGTGAGTTGATTAGGACTTATGGAAGATTATTTCCATTGACGCTAATCTTTTGCTAGTTTAATTAGTAAGTCGATTAGGACTTTTGGATTGAGATTAGCTAGTCTCGTTAGACTTTCTCCCTATTTGTTGGAGTTGACGTAATGAGATAAATTCTTGTGATATGATTGGTTAATCTTGTTTGACTTTCTCCCGATGTGTTGAGTTAACTAAATAGGATGAACTAATAATTGCATGAATAGGATGGAAAGCCTATGATCTCAATTCATTGCCATGAATGTCTCTCTTTATTACTTGCTTCCTTTAGTTATTTGTTTGATTTACTTTTCTTGCCCATTTAATTTCTTGCCTCTTTATTTTATTGCCCCTCTAATCAACCAAAACCCCTTATACCCCTCATAGCCAATAAGCATACACTTCATTGCAATTCCCCATGAGACGACCTGGAGTCTTAATACTTCGGTTAATTTTCATTGGGGTTTGTACATGTGACAACCAATATTTTTGATTGGGAGGATTGTTTGTTGGTGTAGAACTATACTTGCAACGAGAATTCATTCAATTGAGGAAATTCTATACCACGACAATTTTCTTAAATCAAAATGGCATCGTTGCCGGGGAGTTGCAATGGTGTTATATTATTGGTTATTTTATATATTGTGAATAGCTTTGTTTTTGGTCTGTTTGTTGATTTTTGCTAGTTGTAGGATTTAGTTTTCTTCATTTCTTGTTAGCTTTTGTTTTTATTTTCTCTTTCACTATGAATTCTCATTTTAGCTATGAGTGTGATTACAACTATGTTGTAGGAAATGGGAACTTCAATGAAGATGTGCATCAAGGATGGGATAACCAAAGGTGGGAGGAGCCATATGCATATGATCAATCCTCATGGCAACAACCTCCACCAATGCACTATGAAGAAGAGCCATTCTATGATGCATGCCAATTCAATGGTTATGGTGAATCCCCTTGTGACTTTCAAGAACCACCACCATATGCCTATGAGCCATATCCTCAACATAGCCCTCAACCATACTCACAAGCCCCTTCTTACCAACCATCTTCATATGACCCTAATCCATATCCATCCTACCAACAACCATATGAGCCATATGAACCACATATAGAGCCACCACCATTCCAACATCAACATTTTCAAGAGCCGCCCCCTCCATATTATTGCCAAGATGAACCACCTCCAATGTATGAAAAATTCCAACCACAAGATGAATACCACTTTCCACTATAACCTCCTATGGGAGAATATTCATGCCCTTCAATCCAAGAGTCATATGATCCTACCCATGATATCCAAGAAGAACAAGAGTCAAGGGATCGTTTCAAGGAGACATTGGATCAATTTCAAGCAACCATGGAGTGTTTTGTGCAACAAATGGAAATAATGGAAAATATTGAACCACCACAACCCTACCAAAAAGAACCACCTTCCGACCATAATACCTTTCCCTCAAACGATGAACCCTCTCTTCCACCATCACCTTCCGATGAAGCCTTTATGCTAGAATTAAGGGATCTTGAATCTGATATCTTAAGGCAACACGAGGAGGATGAAAAGAGATTTGAGGAGTTAAGAGCAAAAACGGCTATCATGGTAGAAGCCATTAGCAACATAGTCTCATCCCGCCTAAGCCTATGTGATCAAGGCACTTCCATTGTGGAATGTGGAGAAGCAACCAAGGAGCTTAGCGAGGGAGTGAACTTGAAGCTCCAAGTTGAAGAAGAGGAGTTAAAGTAAGAAATGCAACAAGAGGAGGAGGTAGGGATTATTGAACAAGGGGAAGAAGTGGTTGAGGACTTAGGAGATGCAGAACCTCCTTGGGAACATAGAGTTGAAGAAAATCCCTCCAAGATGATTGAAATTGATGCTAGGGAGGAAAGTGCGCACCTTCGAAGGCATATTCCATATGAAGCCGTGGATGGGATAGAGCAAGCATTGAGTTCCCTTAGTGATGGAGATCAAGAACCAAGCCTTAGTGGTGAAGAATCCTTTGAGCATGAAGAACCTTCTCCCAAGGAGATGGAAAGCAATGTGGAGGTAAATCTCTCTCATCCTCCCATTTATGATTTGTGTAAGGGAAAAGGTTTAGATAAAATTGTTGAACAAATGATTGAAATTAAGAGATCTTGTGGAGAGGTGGAAGTCCTTAGAAAAAGGAGGATGGGAATTGAGTACGCCTTGTCAAGACCCTTGGAATCACCTTTGCCTAGGTTGTCATCTACACCTTCATTTGAGTGGGTGAAACTCACTTCTGTTAGCTTTATTATCCCACTTGAACATGGTTTGCTTGAGACGGATGGCCAACTTAGGATGCTTTGTGGGATGAAGTGTAAAAGAAAGATGTTTCGTGGTTGGCGTTGCAAATCAAGGCTCATTATGGTTGATGCATCAAACATGAGATATAAAGGTTGGAGTAGTGCTCACCTAGATGGGTCTAGGAGGATTGTTGGTCACTTTATAGATAATTCACCTTGCTCACCACTCGGATGGGCTAATAATGAGAGTCAACTTCAAGACGGGTGTGAAAACAAAGTGTGGGATCCCGGATCGCACAAGGAAGATCAACTGTGGGAGCCCATGATTTTTGAAGAACTCCATCAAAGCTTGGAGTTATTAACTTTGAATGATGAAGCACAATGGAAGTCCAAGTATTGGTGGATGTTCAAGGATGGATTCAAGCACAAGCCACCTTGATGGAAGCCCCCATAAGTCCAACTTAAGGACAATAAATAAAAGTGCTAGGTGGGAGACACCCCCACCATGGTAACATCTTTCCCTTTTTCTCTTTTGTATATATGGTAAATTAGTTTGAATTCATGTTTTGTATATAAGGTTTTATGATGTTTTGGTAGTTGTTTGGAGGTTTGGAATGCTTGGTTTGGTGCAAGAACATAGAAAAATTTTGAAAACAGAGCACCAATCCACGCGTACGCGCCATGCACGCGTACGCGTGCCTTATGCATTCTCGACCATCCACGCGCACGCGCCATGTACGCGTACGCGTGGATCTAGAAGTTCCACCTCCAGGCTAAGGACCCGAGAGTTGTGCCAACTCTGGGCCAACTCTGTGCCTAAACCAGCGCGGACGCACACAGTGCGCGCCCGCGCCACTTCACATTTCCATACCCACGCGTGAGCACACCTGGCGCCTCCGCACCCCCTCTCCTCTCGTCCATCCGCGCGCGCACGCGCAGTGCACACACGCGTGGATTACTCTGTTTCACCCGCCTTCTCTTCTTTTCATCTCTTTCCATTTCTTTCCCTCTCTTTTTTTCCCTTCTCTCACCCATCATCCAACATCCCAGGTCTTGACCTGTTCAAGAAGTCCCTAAGCTGGCACCCAGGCTAGTCTAGACTCTATACACACCTAGTCCCTCTAAACTACTAAAGCGAGGGAAAGTACGTTCTAAGTCTTCAAAACTTAAGTAAGGTAGAACGTCATCAAAAGGTAGAAGGTCGTCTTTCACTCCTCTGCACGATTAGTCATTGCCATATGACGTCACTCTAGTACCTCATCAAGTAGCCACATAACAAGAGTCTCGTACACAGGATTTAGGTTGAAGTTTGCGTACAAATAGGGTGCAGACATTGGCTGGTCTCACACTATATACATATAAATAGAAAACAAGATTCACCCTAGACTCATAAGACTACCTAGGGCAGAATACTTTTTGGGAACGATCGTCAGCGAACTACGGAAGGGTACTCATGCTTCCAGCTGGAAGGAGAAGGGAGAGAGAATGGGTAAGAACTGGGGAGTTCTTAGTAGGGTCGGGGTTATTAGTTAAGTTCATTAATTCTGTGTTGTTTGGCAGACGAATAACAGAATATAAAGAAGTAGTAAACAAAAGATAGATAGATAGAGAAAATAGAGAAAATAGAAAATAGATCACAAATAGAAGAATACAGGAAAGTAAAAACAAAGAAAGCATACATTCATGCAACAATCATAATAGAGAAAATGCACAACTAAGTATGATGCATGTCTAGCCCTGGTGCAGGTAATGAGCCCATCTGACGGTTTCTAACTGCTCCCGATGTAACCCGAAGCAGCTGAAACGGGTATGGCTTTCCAATTGGCTATACCCCTGTGTACAGGAAAAAACCCCTCTGCCACCACAGGGTTGACTGCACGCAGGAAATAACACATCTGCCACTGCAGGGATGTATGCCGACACACCTTCTATATACAAGAAATAACCCCTTTGCCACTACAGAAATGGAACAGGTGGTCACAGTACTTCTGTAGCAGGAAATAACCCCTCTGCCTTATAGAATTAAAATATGGATCTGTACCGTAGCAAAGCGTTTTCAGTGGTCGCACCACTATCTACCTGACTGCCTCAATGCAGCAGATGAACAAACAAATAACTCTAGAGTTGCCTTAATGCAACAAATAAACAAACAAGCACCTCTTGGGTTGCTTTAAGCAACAAATGACCCTTCAACAGGTCCTCTGCTTTTTATCATACTACTCTTTTCTCTTTGTCTCTTTACTCTGCTCTGATTACACTCTTCTCTGTATCTCTTTACTTTTCTCTGATTTCTCTATTTAACATATGTATTTAAAGCTTATGTAAATATCGGTATGAATAGTTAGCCTGTCCCAAGTTTAGGTTCATTAAGTCTATACTGAAATAGTTTAACTTTTCATATAATACCTAACCCTAGTCGCAACTCAAGGACTAACTATGTTGCCCTAGTTTGTTCACTAATTTCTGTCTGTTTTTCTGTCATTAAAACTTTACAGACTTTTCTTTGGTTTTTATCTTTTCTTTAACTTCTTATCTTTCCTTTATCTTTGCCTCACTATCATGTTATTACCACTCTCTAGGTGTTTTATGAAGGTAATTATGAGATTCTGCGCTTAAAGCTATCTTTCTAAAGCTTTTACAGAAAACTGCCTTTTTCCGTATTATTTTATTATTTTTATTAAAATATTATTTTTAATTAAATATTATTATTTAATATTTTATTATTATTTATTATTTTATTATTAATTTTCGAAAATTATCCCACTTTAACCTTTAACCTTTAACATTTACTTTTTACCACCCGTAACTTTTAATATTTCTACTTTAACCACCCTAACTTTCAGAAATTACCAAATAACCCCTTAAACACCAAAATTTTTACTTCCTTGCCCTTTTAAGGATCTAAAGCCTGTTCTTCATTGTTCTTCATCACACTCAAAGTGTTCTTCATGTTCTTCCTATATTCTTCAGATTCTTTCTCTGTTTTTACCCGTTTTTCAGTCTTTTCAACAACCAATTTTTACCAAAATTCAAATTAAATTCCCAGTCACTAAAACCCCATCTTTTCTACATGTTTTAAACATAAATTGAACCTAAATTTAAGCTTTAGGGTTCGTTTTTCCAGCAGCCACAAGAACACACATTCATAGCTTGAATTTCATCAAATTTCATCAAATTTTCACCAAAATTTCAACCAGAATTACTCATACAAACAATCAATTTCAAGCACAGCCAAACCATATCATAATCACACAACTCAAACACAATCAATCAAGATTAAATTCGTCAAACCCTACCTTGATTTGCTGCTCCAAATCCGGTTACTCTTTGAAGTGTTCTTAAAGCACTTTTTCCTCATAAATCACATCAAGAACAACTTTAAATCCACAAACCCTCAACTGACCAAATGTCTCTCAGCATGTTAGGAAGGGATATCTCACCTTAGAGTTGCTGGAAATTATCATTTCTTGGCCCTCAAGTCAAGTTAAACATGATTCCTAAGGAAGAATATCAAGAAAACACATGTTTAAGCATGTTTCCTTGAAAACCAAATTGAAAGGGGAAAAAACAGACATCTCACCTTATTTCCAGCCTTGATAAGTTACATGTTTATGTAGAGGAAGAAGAGAAGATCATTTTGGTGAAATCGGAATTTTGATTTGAGTTTTAGTTCAGAAGAAATCAAGCTTTGAAGATTAAGTGTTCATGAAAGTTTCTCTCTTTTCTCTCTTGTTATTTTCGGCCAAAGGGAGTAAATGAACAGCCTTGGAGTGTCTTGGGGGTGTAGGGTGAGTTGTGATTGGTTGTCTTGGAGGTGGATTAAAATAATATTAAAATATCTCAGGTGTATAACTACTAAAACTAGATGTATCGAAACACTTGCAAAAATGTCTCTAAAAATTATTTTCTGAGCTACTAGCATAAATGACACTAGTAACATATTTATTGTGAGAATAAAACATGTATAATGAGGCCTTAGCATTGCTAAAGTCATCAGAGAGTGCTGGTGCTAAGCTGCACCAGTAAACTGTGAACCCGGTTAAACCGATTTTCTGTTTTTAACTAAAACTGTCCAGGTAACCTTATAATATCATTCAAGCATCTTCTAATACTAATATAATGATAATATTATCCTATTATCTCTTTTCTCTCATGAATCGTGTCCGTTTTATCAAACAGAGACTATTTACGAAAAATAGAATCAAAACTCCTAACCGATACGGTTCAAAAACTAGGTTCTTCGTAACTACATTATCGAGCTTGCCTCAAAAGGGTTCTAACTTAAAGATGACTTAATGACAATGAGGATTGAGATACTTGATGATATATCAGAGGTTCTTCCCTTACTGATCCTTTGGAGTTTTTCGTACTTTTAGAAAATATCTGGTGTACTCGAAAACCGGAGTTGTTATATTCTACCCTCCTAAAAAAAATTTTGCCCTCAAAATTTCAGTTACCTGAGAATAGATGCGGGTAATCAACTTTCATCTTATCTTCTAGTTCCTAAGTGTGCTCTTCTTCTCCTCTTTGTCCCCAAGCTACTTTGACTAAGTGAACAGTTTTGCCTCTTAGCTACTTATCACTTCTTTCTACGATCTGATGCTTGATATGTCAAATTGTTTCGTAACTGTACTGTTTCTGGTTGTAAAACATGAATCTCATCGGGAACATATTTCTTAAGTTGCGAGACGTGAAAAACATCATGAAGGTTTGACAGATATGGAGGAAGGGCTATTTGATAAGCTACTAGACCGACTCTTTTAAGTATTTGGAAAGGTCCTATGTATCGAGGGTTAAGCTTTTTAGTCTTAAGGGCTCTACCTATTCTAGTAGTTGGGGTTACTTTTTAGAAAAACATGGTCTCCCTCACTAAACTCTAAGGGTCTACGTCTATTATCGGCATAGCTCTTTTGACGGCTCTGTGCTGTCTGGATCTTCTAGCGAATCCCCTTTATCTTCTCAGTAGTTTCTTGCACTAAGTCTGGACCTAACACACTAGCTTCTCCGTCATCATTCCAACATAATGGTGTCTGACATCTCCTTCCGTAGAGAGCTTCATATGGTGCCATCCCGATACTTTGTTGGTAACTGTTGTTGTAGACGAACTCGACCAATGGCAAATACCTATCCCAACTGCCTTGGTTATCCATCACACAAGATCTTAGCATGTCTTCTAATGTCTGGATTGTCCGCTCTAATTGTCCGTCTGTCTGAGGATGGTATGCTGTACTCATATGCAGTTCTATTCCTAAAGCTTTTTGAAAAGCTCCCCAGAATCTAGAAGTAAACCTCGGATCTCAATCTGAAACAATTGACGAAGGTATTCCGTGCAATCGTATGATTTCTTGAATATATATCTGTGCCAGCCTTTCTAATGTATAGTCAACTCGAATCGGAAGGAAGTGCGCTGATTTTGTCAACCTGTCCATAATTACCCAAATGGCATCGTGTCCTGGTGAGGTCCTTGGCAATCCCGTGACAAAATCCATAGTGATCTGCTCCCATTTCCATTGTGGTATTTCTAAGGGTTGCAGGGTTCCTAACGGTTTCTGGTGTTCCACCTTCACCTTCTGGCAGGTTAAACATTTTGAGACATAATCAGCTACCTTTTTTTTAAGCCCAGCCACCAGAACATTTGTTTCAAATCTTGATACATCTTTGTTACTCCAGGATGCATAGAAAATCTACTTTGATGAGCTTCTGCAAGAATCCTTTGCCGCAAATCTCCAGAGCTAGGCGCACAAATTCTGTTCTTGTATCTCCAGAGACTGCTACGATCTAGTCTTACAGCTTCTGGTTCCTCTACTTTCATCCGTCTCAGCATTGTCATCATTTCTGAGTCCTGTGCTTGTGCTTGCTGAATCCTAATCTTAAAATCTGGTGTTATATGCAACTGCGCCAAACGGACTCCACTTGACGTCTCAGTCATAGCCAACTTAAGGTCCTCAAATTCCGCAAGTAGCTTCTCTTCTTTTATCATCATCCAAGAGATACTCAAATTCTTCCTGCTCAAGGCGTCTGCTACCATGTTCGCTTTTCCTGGGTGATAACTTAACTTAAAATCATAGTCCTTCAGGAACTCCATCCACCTTCGCTGTCGCATATTAAGATCTTTCTGGTCAAAGATATACTTTAAACTTTCATGGTCAGAGAAAAATTCTAGTTGAGCGCCATACAAATAGTGCCTCTAGATCTTCAGAGCAAACACCACTGCAGCCAATTCCAAGTCATGCATCGGATAATTTCGTTCATGAGGTCTCAGCTACCGGGAAGCATAAGCCACCACATTTTTGTCTTGCATCAGCACACATCCAAGTTCTTTATCAGAGGCGTCACAATATACTTTAAAAGGTTTCTGTGGGTCGGGTAGTACTAATACAGGTGCATTTGTTAGCTTTTCCTTAAACATTTTGAAACTTCTATCGCACTCCGCCGTGCAGATAAATGGAACTTTCTTTCGTGTAAGGTAAGTCAAAGGTAAGGCTATTTGTGAAAATCCTTTGATGAACCTCCGGTAATAGCCAGCAAGTCCGAGAAAACTCCGAACTTCTGTAACGGTCATAGGTGGTTCCCACTACACTACTACTTCAATTTTTAAAGGATCCACTGCAATTCCTCCCTGTGATATAACATGTCCCAAAATGCCACATTCTCTGTCCAAAATTCACACTTTGATAGTTTAGCATATAACTTCCAAGTCCTTAGTATCTGCAATACAGTCCTTAGATGCTCTTCATGCTCTCTTTCTGTCTTCGAATAGATGAGAATATCGTCTATAAAAACTACTATGAACTGATCAAGGTACGAACGGAAAATATGATTCATGTAATCCATGAAAATCATAGGAGCATTAATTAGTCCAAATGACATAACCGTATATTCATAGTGACCATATCGAGTTCTAAATGCAGTCTTCGGTATATCTGACTCTTTCACTCGAATCTGGTGATAGCCCGATCACAAATCAATCTTCGAGAACACAGTTGCACCTTTCAACTGATCCATCAAATGACCTATCCGTGGAAGTGGATACTTGTTCTTGATAGTGACTTTATTTAACTGTCGATAATCTACACAAAGTCTCATTCCACCATCCTTTTTCTTTACTAGCAATACTGGAGCTCCCCAAGGTGATGCACTGGGACGAATAAATTTCTTTCCAAGTAGCTCATCCAACTGCTTCTTCAACTCTGCAAGTTCCAGTGGTGACATCCAGTACGGTGCTATGGAAATCGGTCCGGTTCTAGGTACTAGTTCGATGCTGAATTCTATCTCATGTTGAGGAGGAAACTCAGGTATGTTATCCAGGAAAACATCAGGAAATTTCTTCACGACTTGGATCTGTTCCAGGCTTAATTCACTATCATTTGAGCTAGCCTCTAACAGAACATACCACTCACAATCACTCCCGGCTAAGGTAACTCTTATAGAATTCAGATATAAGGTGTGGGATAGAAACGGTTTAGTATGTAGACTGTCAGATGGAATAACAGCAGTTCTTTCAAAGCAATCAAGGAAAATATGATACTTGGACAACCAATCTAATCCTAGAATAACTTCTAAACCACATAGAGGCAAACAGATTAGATCATGTATAAAAGTTCTGTTCCTAATAGTGAACGGTACTTACAGGCACACTAAACTGGTCAAAGCATTTTAGGATGTAGGTGTATAGACGATTAAATCAAAATTTAACTCAGAAAAATATAGTCCCAACTCACGAGGAACAGTTAAAGATATGAAGGAATGCGATGCACCCGAATCATACAGTACAGTTAGAAATCGATTCTTGATATAACACTGACCTTGGATCAGTGCATCTGATTGCATAACATCATCAACAATCATAGCAAACACTCGATAGCCATAGCCATGGAGATCATAACAGTTATGAGGATAGCTGTGGCTCGCATTGATTCGTCATTCGGAACTCGATTAAACTTTGCCTATTCGCAGTCATTACGGTCCTATCCGCACCAAACAATCAACATTAAGGTGATCAGTCTTAATATTTCAAGTAAGGCACGAAAATTTCCAAAATGAGCACTCATAGACATTCATGCCAAATGTATCTTGAAGATACCTTAACAGCATAAAACACACAAGCAGAGTATGCAATGAAGCATAGTCAGTCTACTCCCCAAATTGTAACGTCCCAATTTTTAGTACGCCTAGGACACACCGGAAATTGAGTGCTACCAATTTGTCATCCTATTTAGTATCTATTATTTATTATATGAGCCTGATTCGTTGTTAAAAATGTAGTTAGTTTGCGAGGTGATTTTTTTTGAAAATGTTTGAATTAATAAACAGAATCATTTATAATCAATTCACAAATAATAACAGATAAAACAGTTATATACAACCACACATAAATACATCACAAGTAGTAGACAACATTCGGTGATTTAGCCTTTATTAGAGTATAGACTATTAGTTAGAACACCCCTAGATATAGCTAGATAATAACTATATATATATATATATATATAGATAACATCCCAAGTCCTGACCTGTTCAAGAAGTCCCTAAGCTGGCACCCAGGCTAGTCTAGACTCTATACTCACCTAGTCCCTCTAAACTACTAAAGCGATGGAAAGTACGTTCTAAGTCTTCAAAACTTAAGTCAGGTGGAACGTCATCAAAAGGTGGAAGGTCGTCTATCACTCCTCTACATGATTAGTCATTGCCATATGACGTCACTCTAGTACCTCATCAAGTAGCCACATAACAAGAATCTCGTACACAGGATTTAGGTTAAAGTTTGCGTACAAACAGGGTGCAGACATTGGCTGGTCTCACAGTATATACATATAAATAGAAAATGAGATTCACCCTAGACTCAGAAAAATACCTAGGGCGGAATCCTTTCTGGGAACGATCGTCAGCGAACTACGGAAGGGTACTCGTGCTTCCATCTGGAGGGAGAAGGGAGAGAGAAGGGGTAAGAACTGGGGAGTTCTTAGTAGGGTCGGGGTTATTAGTTAAGTTCATTAATTCTGTGTTATTTGGTAGACGAATAACAGAATATAAAGTAGTAAACAGAAGACAGATTGATAGAGAAAATAGAGAAAACAGAAAACTGATCACAAACAGAAGAATACAAGAAAGTAAAAAACACAGACACAAACACGTAGAATAGAATACAAACAAAGAAAGCGTACATTCGTGCAACAATCATAATAGAGAAAATGCACAACCAAGTATGATGCATGTCTAGCCCTGGTGCAGGTAATGAGCTCATCTGTCGGTTTCTACCCGCTCACGACGTAACCCGAAGCAGCTGAAACGGGTTTGGCTTTCTAGTTGGCTATACCCCTGTGTACAGGAAATAACCCCTCTACTACCACAGGGTCCACTGCACACAAAAAAGAACACATCTGCCACTGCAGGGATGTATGCCGACACACCTTCTGTATACAGGAAATAACCCATCTGCCACTACAAAAATGGAACAGGTGGTCACGGTACTTCTGTAGTAGGAAATAACCCCTCTGCCTTACAAAATTAAAATATGGATCTGTACCGCAAGAAAGCGTTCTCAGTGGTCGCACCACCATCTATCTGACTGCCTCAATGTAGCAGATGAACAACCAAATAACTCTGGAGTTGCCTTAATGCAACAAATAAACAAATAAGCACCTCTTGGGTTGCTTTAAGCAACAAATGACCCTTCAACAGGTTCTCTACTTTTTATCATACTACTCTTTTCTCTTTGTCTCTTTACTCTGCTCTGGTTACTCTCTTTTCTGTATCTCTTTACTTTTATCTGATTTCTCTATTTAACATATGTATTTAAAACTTATGTAAATATCGGTATGAATAGTTAGCCTGTCCCAAGTATAGGTTCATTAAGTCTATACTGAAACAATTTAACTTTTCATATAATACCTAACCCTAGTCGCAACTCAAGGACTAACTATGTTGCCCTAGTTCATTCACTAATTTCTGTCTGTTTTTCTGTCATTAAAACTTTACAGACTTTTCTTTGGTTTTTATCTTTTCTTTAACTTCTTATCTTTCCTTTATCTTTGCCTCACTATCATGTTATTACCACTCTCTAGGTGTTTTATGAAGGTAATTATGAGATTCTGCGCTTAAAGCTGTCTTTCTAAAGCTTTTACAGAAAACTACCTTTTTTGCATTATTTTATTATTTTTATTAAAATATTATTTTTAATTAAATATTATTATTTAATATTTTATTATTATTTATTATTTTATTATTAATTTTCGAAAATTACCCCACTTTAACCTTTAACCTTTAAAATTTACTTTTTACCACTCGTAACTTTTAATATTTCTACTTTAACCACCCTAACTTTCAGAAATTACCAAATAATCCCTTAAACACAAAAATTTTTACTTCCTTGCCCTTTTAAGGATCTAAAGCACGTTCTTCATTGTTCTTTATCACACTCAAAGTGTTCTTCATGTTCTTCATATATTCTTCATATTCTTTCTCTGTTTTTACCCGTTTTTCAGGCTTTTCAGCAACCAATTTTTACCAAAGTTCAAAATAAATTCCCAGCCACTAAAACCCCATCTTTTCTACATGTTTTAAACATAAGTTGAACCTCAATTTAAGCTCTAGGGTTCGTTTTTCCAGCAGCCACAAGAACACACATTCATAGCTTGAATTTTATCAAATTTCATCAAATTTTCACCAAAATTTCAACAAGAATTACTCATAAAAACAATCAATTTCAAGCACAGCCAAACCATATCATAATCACACAACTCAAACACAATCAATCAAGATTAAATTCGTCAAACCCTACCTTGATTTGCTGCTACAAATCCGGTTATGCTTTGAAGTGTTCTTAAAGCACTTTTTCCTCCTAAATCACATTAAGAACAACTTTAAATCCACAAACCCTCAACTGAGCAAATCTCTCTCAGCACGTTAGGAAGGGATATCTCACCTTAGAGTTGCTGGAAATTAATGTTTCTTGGCCCTCAAGTCAAGTTAAGCATGATTCCTAAGGAAGAACATCAAGAAAACACATATTTAAGCATGTTTCCTTGAAAACCAAATTGAAAGGGGAAAGGAACAGCCATATCATCTTATTTCTAGCCTTGATAAGTTACATGGTTATCTAGTGGAAGAAGAGAGGATCATTTTGGTGAAATCAGAATTTTGATTTGAGTTTTAGTTCAGAAGAAATCAAGCTTTGAAGATTAAGTGTTCATGAAAGTTTCTCTCTTTTCTCTCTTGCTATTTTCGGCCAAAGGGAGTAAAGGACCAGCCTTGGAGTGTCTTGGGGGTGTAGGGTGAGTTGTGATTGGTTGGCTTGGAGGTGGATTAAAATAATATTAAAATATCTCAAATGTTTAACTACTAAAACTAGATGTATCGGAACACTTGCAAAAACGTCTCTAAAAATTATTTTCTGAGCTACTAGCATAAATGACACTAGTAACATATTTATTGTGAGAATAAAACATGTATAATGAGGCCTTAGCATTGCTAAAGTCATCAGAGAGTGCTGGTGCTAAGCTGCACCAGTAAACTGTGAACCCGGTTAAACCGATTTTCTATTTTTAACTAAAACTGACTAGGTAACCTTATAATATCATTCAAGCATCTTATAATACTAATATAATGATAATATTATCCTATTATCTCTCTTCTCTCATGAATCGTGTGCGGTTCATCAAACAGAGACTATTTACAGAAAACAGAATCAAAATTCCTAACCGATACGGTTCAAAAACTAGGTTCTTCGTGACTGCATTATCAAGCTTGCCTCAAAAAGGTTCTAGCTTAAAGATGACATAATGACAATGAGGATTGAGATACTTGATGATATATCAGAGGTTCTCCCCTTACTTATCCTCTGATGTTTTTCGTACTTTCAGAAAATATCTCGGGTACTCAAAAACCGGGGTTGTTACACCTTGAACCCCGGATACCCAACATTCATGCATGGAATGGAGGAGTTAAGCACAAGACTATAAGAGATTCTGGCCAAGCACAAGGAAGATGAAAGAACCTATATGAGAAGGTTGGGATTTTGGAAGCCCAAGGACACAAAGGCGCAAGAAGGATCCTCCAAGAAGGATGATGACTCTTCCCCCTCCAAGAAGAAGGATAAAGAAAAAGGGCCCATAAACTGAAGTTGTTGTTGAGTCTCATGGTTGACCATTTAAAATTCTGAATGTCTGTTTGATTTCATTTCTATTTGATAATGGTTGCAATGTCAGGATAGTTTATGTTTAATTTTCTTATGTTCTAAAGTCTTTTATGAGTCCTTTATATTTGAAGAAAGAAAATGCAATGTTGTTTAAGTCTCATGATCATCAAATAAAAGAATAGTTTGTCTCCATAAGAGTATATGGTGAGTTGTTGCAAAAACAAGAGTAAAAGAGATTAAGACCAAGTAAGACTATTCAAAGCCAAGAGATAAAGGAACTAAGTGCAGGACCTTGAATGAACTTGAAAGAAAATGAGTCATGATGGGGCAACTAGACTTAGAGGGAGTGACAAGTAAAGTTTAAGGATGTCCCTTGAATATCTATAGAACTAAGAAGTAGTAAGTAACAAAAGACCCAAGGCTCTGAGCATCACCTACTAAGATAAAAGGAAGACCAATTAGCTCAAAAAAAATTGAAGATCCTAGTAGATGCTTGTGGTAAAGATGTGTCAAGAAGAAAGCAATGTTGAAGGCCACAAAAGGGGCGTGGCACGCCAAGTCCATCACACACAATGGGCATGCCACTTGAACCAATGGGTGTGGCACGCCAGTTCATCAATCCAGAAAGGGACTCCACTTGAGCGTGCCACTTGGTATCGAAGGCGTGGCACGCCAACTGTTCCAATGGTTACCTGAAACTGGAGGTCGATCTCGTACAAGATCTTCTGTGCTGGATGGAGCGGTTGTGTCCGACTTGTTAGACGTGGTGGTAGTGCTGATCCTTCGTCCCCGGAGGGTGGGGGGTACCTACAAGGGACTTCGATGCTTAAGTTAGCAAGAGTATTAAGCAGGTATTGAGTAGAATCAGAGTATGAGTTATACCTGGGTGCTCTAGTGTATTTATAATGGTGAGATGTGACCTTCTTTGGATAAGATAAGTTAGTTATCTTATCTTATCTTATCTTTTATCGAGGTAAGCTTATCTTCTATGGAACCGCCCTTATCTCTATAGGCTTGGGCTGCCTTTGGATCGTGGTCGTATTCCTTGAGTTGGGCCCTTCTTTGGGCTTTCCTGTCGATTTGGCTGAGTTCTTTACGAAGAAGTCGGTCCGCTTGACCTAAAGAGGTCGGTCTCTTTGCTACTGAACATCCCAGCTCAGACAGCTCGACCCAGGGTATGAACAGTGCCCCTGCTTGAGCTCGGTCTTCTTTTTTGAGGTTGAGTCCTTGACTTCGGTCCTTCTCTAGTGAAGCCGAACTCAAGCATTTTGTCGATTCCTTTGTAGAAGCTTTTTGAATGTGGAACGTTTTTCTCAAAAAGCGCGTGCTTTTATATCAGCGCTTTTGGGAACGTGCGAGGGTTTAATACCTTCATTAATTGATATTAATTGCCCCGTTTTTCCTTGTGGCCTTTTATTTTGAATTTGCGATCAGAAAACGGTTTCCCTTCTTCACTCCTCTTCGTAATTTCTCCCTTCATTCTCTCGCTCTCTGTCTTTCGCCCACATTTTGCTTTTCTTGCATTGCGGCGTCGTTCAGTGATCGGTGATTCCGTCTCTCCATCTCCAACTTTTTTGAAGCTTCCTGCTTTTTTCCAGGTTGGTTCCATTTTCTTTTCATTTTGCTTTGTCTTTAATTCTCTGGTAAATTGTTGATATTTTCTTGACTGTCGAAAAATTTTGAACCTTTCTTATGATCTTGTGTTTTCTTGTCGCTGTAATGTGTTTTTTCTTCTTCGCGTATTCCTGGTGTTTCTTCTTTGCGGTTTTCCAGGGGTTTGCATGTTCTATTGTTTCTTCTTCGTGTATTCCTTGTTGCTGTACCTTTGTGGGAGATAATGATACCTATAGTTAGCTTTTTGCTTGGAGTGCATTTTCTTGACTTCCTCTTGATACTTTTTAGGGTTTTTGCTTGAGTCTGCAAAAGGTTGTGTTTTTGACGATTTTCTGCTTGGTGTTGTTGACAATGCTCTTTGCTGGTAGACTGTAGAAAGATAGTGGGTTTGATGATTTTTGTGTTTCTACTTTCCTTTTTCGAAATGCTTTGTTTGTTTGAAGTCTTCTTTTTTTGTTTGAGAGATGCTGGGATGCGAGCTGTAGATTTTTCCTGAAAACCTTGCTTTGTTACTGCCTCCAAAGGATGCCCCAGGACTTTGGTTTGAGTCTTGGGGTTTTCCTTTTCTGTTTGTTCGCATGTGTCGTATTAATCGAGTTGTTTTGTCCTTCGTCTGAGATGTTTTTAGTAATCCCATCTTCTTTTCTTATTGTAGATTAGTTGGCCTCGTGGCTTCTTGCAATAACATTGTAGAGATGTCTTCTAGAGTTCTCGAGGGGATGTTCAATTGGCTGGACTCCCTTGTCTTGATGTGTGTCTCTGTTGTGGATGTTGAATTTTGCGTAGAGCTGAGGAAGCATCATAGGATCTGTGGAAATAGTGCCCGAAAGAGGAATTATGAGCTTGTCGCTCCTGATTCTGATGAAAGGGTTTGTTTTCCTACCTCCATCGAGGGAGAGCGTCCATTCTTCTATGCCTATGAATATTTCTTCAGTCAGTTGGACATTACTTTTCCTTTTACTGCTTTCGAGACTGACCTATTGTGGTCGTGTAACATTGCCCCATCCCAGCTTCACCCGAATTCCTGGGGTTTTGTCAAGATCTTTCAGCTACTTTGCCAAGAGTTAGGCATAACACCTTCTCAGACTCGTTTCTTTTATCTGTTTGTTTCTGCCAAGCCTGGTGGTTCTTCCAAAAAGAAAGCTTCCTGGGTTTCTTTCAGGTCTGCCAAGGGCCATAAAGTTTTTGCCATGTATGACGAGTCCTTTAAAGATTTTAAGAATTACTTCTTTAGAGTTCGTGCTGTCGAGGGGGCACGCCCCTTTTTTCTTGATGAAAATGATGAGCCTTCTTTCCCTCTAGAGTGGCAGAAGGATGTGAGAGTGTCTCGGTATACATGGGAGATGCTTGACGAGGTTGAGCATGCTTTTGTTGTTGTTCTTGAGGATTTATGGGGGGAACCACCCCATCTTGATACAAAAAGGTTTTTGAATGACCCGTCCTTGGTTCGGACTGTTTTGGGTACTTGTCTGACTTGTTTCTGTACTTGTTTTCTTAGTTTTGCTTCCTCTTCTTGTGATTATAACCCTTTACTATGGCTGATTCTGTATTTGCAGAGATGTCAAAAAACAATGACTCCATGAAGGCCTTCAAAAAGGCAAAGAAGGCAACTGCTGCTCAAAACATCTCGGCCAAGGTGGCCGGAGAGGGATCTTCTCATGCTCCAGTGAAACCTCCTGTGCCGAGTTCTCCCAGGCTGAGGAAAGCAATTCCTATTCCTCGGGTTCGTCTGGTCGATCCTCCACAAACTTCTACCGCTGCTTCTGGTGCTCCTCCCTTAAAAGAGCAAAAAACATCTGAGCCCTTTAACCTGGATGCCCCGGATTTTGATGCTGTCGAGTTTGTTGACCAGCAAATTGCCCCTATGGTGGGCTCTCCATGGATGATGTGTCTCTTCTTCAGCAACTGGATTTTATCACCAAAAGTAGTGTGAAAATGGCACATATGGGTGCGGCTATTTTCCAAACTGTTCAGGGGATCCCAATTCATGCCACAAAATCCTTCATGGAGGAGGCCAAATCAGAATTTGATCGGATCAAGGGTCTGAAGGATGAGTTGGAGGTGAAGTTGGCAAAGGTAGAGAAGGAACTTGAGGGTGAGAAGGCCAGCTCTATTGCCTTGGCTGCTTCTTTGAAGTTGGCTGAGGACATGGCACTAAAGCACAAGGATAGCTATGTCTCAGATTATAGGGAGTTGGTGCATCTCCGGGATGATTTGGAAACTACTCGGGTTGATTATGCTGAGCTTTAGGGTCACCTTGTGGGCAGCGTGACTGCCGCCTCTGAGAACCTGATGGAGCAATTCCGGATTGTTGCTCCTGATGCCGATTTGACTCTCGTTAGTCTTGATAATGTAGTAAAGGATGGCAAGATTATCCCAGATGATCCCGATGATGATGTTGAACCTCCCCCAGTGCCTTCTATCAAGGTGTCGACCTCCTCGATTCCTCTAGTTATGTATGATCCGAATTGTCAGATTCTGAACCGGGATGATGGAACTGTAGATGCTGTGCCTATTCAGACTCGCCCTCCTTCTCCCCGTACTGATGCTGCTGGGAAGGCTCCCGGTCTTTGCTGATCTTCTTTTTAAGTATTTGTGTAAATAGCCCGGTTTGTGGGCTTTTGAACTGTTTTATTGTTTTGTTTAACTGCTGACGCTTTTTAGTTGCCTGCCTGGCAACTTTTACTTTGAAAAACAAAAGTAGCTTTCTGAGGTAGATTTTGGTGGCCTCTTAAAGCTTTATTATACTATGCTTTTATTGCGCTTTAACATGGTATCTCTTCTGGTTTCTGAGAGTGTTGGAATCTTGTTGCTTGACCTCTTTGGATTGCTTTTGTACTTATTGTTTGTAACTTGGATCCTTTGAGGCCGTGACTGTATGGGTCCGACTTGTTTCTCGGTTTTCTAGCTTTTGCTTGTATTTTTAGCGCCCCATAACCGATTTCTTTGTGTTGGTCCCCTTCTAAGTTATTTTTGTAATCCTCTTTCTTTGACCTTTGTTAGGTCTCTTTCAGGGATTACTTTTATAACTTGTCTTGTAGGAGACCGACTTCGTTAGGTCGATCTCTTCTAAGTTATTTTTGTAATCCTCTTTCTTAGACCTTTGTTAGGTCTCTTTCAAGGCTTACTTTTATAACTTGTCTTGTGGGAAACCGACTTCGTTAGGTCGATCTCTTCTAAGTTATTTTTGTAATCCTCTTTCTTGGACCTTTGTTAGGTCTCTTTCAGGGATTACTTTTATAACTTATCTTGTAGGAGACCGACTTCGTTAGGTTAATCTCTTCTAAGTTTTTTTTGTAATCCTCTTTCTTGGACCTTTGTTAGGTCTCTTTCAGGGATTACTTTTATAACTTGTCTTGTAGGAGACCGACTTCGTTAGGTTGATCTCTTCTAAGTTATAGAAATTCCTCTTTAATAGGGTTGGCCAGACCTCTTTCCAGGGATTTGCTGATAACTTGGGTTGACTTGGTCCGATTTTTTAGTGTCGGCCAGTCTTTTTAAGTTCTTATATAGCAATCCATAAGACCTCATCAGGTTCTTTTTGGGATCACATTCGATAACTTCTTGCATTATTCTGTGTTCATCTTTGCCGATTTGTAGATGGTGGTTTCTGTCCTGGTTTGATCGTCCTTTAGGTGAATCGCGTTTTCACCTTTGTTGGACGATCATTCCTATCGAGATCGTACAGTGAATCTGTTCTTCACTTTCTGTCGATCTGTTGCTTTATAATCGGACAATGAATGCTTCAGATTAATGCGTCATGGGAATTTGTAGAATATCTGAAACGTATTTTATTCAAAGATAGTTCAAATATATACATGCGGAAGTTTTTCGTACCCTTAAGTCGGATTAAATCTCAGTCTTGATGCCTCATTAAAAAACCTTTTCAGGAAAAAGAATGCATCTTGTAATGAGATCTTTTACCTTTCCTAGCTATAGTACCTTCATAGGTTACAGGCGTGCCATGATCTAGGGAGTTCTCGTCCCTCGAGTTCGGACAGTCTGTAGTAGCCCTTCCCAAGTACTTCTTTGACTTGGTAGGGTCCTTTCTAGTTGGCTGCCAGCTTTCCTTCTCTAGGTCGAGGTTTTCCAATATCATTTCGGATTAAGATGAGATCGTTCTTAGCGAAACCTCTTGGCACTACCTTTTGATTATACCTGGAAGCCATTCGCCGCTTTAGTGCTTCTTCTCTGATCCGAGCTCTTTCTTGGATTTTCGGAAGTAGGTCGAGCTCTTCTCTTTGAAGTTGAGAGTTGGTTTGTTCATTGTAGTGGACTACTCGGGGAGACCCTTCCTCGACTTCTATTGGAATCATTGCCTCCACTCCGTATGCTAATCGAAATGGTGATTCGTTAGTAGTAGAATGGGGGGTTATTCGATACGCCTATAGGACTTGTGGAAGTTCCTCGGCCCAAGCTCCCTTTGCTTCTTGCAGTCTCTATTTCAGCCCGGCCAATATGACTTTGTTGGCCGCTTCGGCTTGTCCATTGGCTTGGGGATGTTCGATGGAGGTGAACTGGTGTTTTATATTCAAGTCAGCCACTAGTTTTCTAAAGCCTGCATCTGTGAATTGGGTGCCATTATCTGTGGTGATGGAGTATGGGACCCCGAACCTTGTAATGATGTTCCTATATAGGAATTTCCGGCTTCTTTGTGCAGTGGCGTTGGCTAGGGGTTCTGCCTCGATCCATTTTGTGAAATAGTCTACCCCTAATATGAGGAATTTGACTTGTCCCGATCCCTGGGGAAAGGGTCCGAGAAGATCGAGTCCCCACTTTGCAAATGGCCAGGGTGAGGTCACGCTGATGAGCTTTTCCGGCAGGGCGATGTGAAAGTTGGCATGCTTCTGACATGGTGGACATGTCTTTACAAATTCTGTAGCTTTCTTACGTAGAGTTGGCCAATAAAATCCCGCCCGGAGTACCTTTTTAGTGAGAGCTTGCGCTCCGAGATGATTGCCACAAATGCCGCTGTGTACTTCCTCCAAGACTCCCTTTGTATTGGAGGTCGGTACGCATTTTAACAATGGTACTGAGATCCCTCTTTTGTATAGGGTGTTGTTTATGATAGTGTAGTACTGTGCCTCTCTTTTTAACCTCTTTGCCTTCTTTTCATCTGTAGGGAGCGCTTCTATTTTGAGGTAGTTAATTATGGGGGTCATCCATCCTTGATCCCGGCCTGTTATGGCTAGGACATTTTCTTCTTCCGATATTGACGGGTTCTGCAGTATTTCCTGGATAAGGCTTCTATTGTTGCCCCCTGGTTTGGTGCTGGCTAGTTTTGAGAGTGCGTCAGCTCGGGCGTTTTGCTCGCGGGGTATGTGGTAGATCCTATATTCCTCGAGTTGTCCGAGCTGTTCCTTGGTTTTATCCAAATATTTTTTCATGGTAGGGTCTTTGGCTTGGTAGCTCCCTGTTATTTGTGAGGTAACGACTTGTGAATCGCTGTAGATGTTGAGTTTCTGAGCTCCAACCTCCCTAGCCAGCTTCAAACCAGCTAATAACGCTTCATATTCTGCCTGGTTGTTCGAGGCCGGGAATCCGAATTTGAGGGAAAGCTCAAGTTGGGTTCCTTGGTTGCTTTCGATTATCACACCTGTACCACTTCCGGTTTTATACGAGGAACCGTCCACGTATATATTCCACTCTATGGGGATCTCCAGGGTGTCTGTGAATTCTGTAATGAAGTCGGCTAGGTATTGTGACTTAATGGCTGTCCGCGCCTCATATTGGAGGTCGAACTCAGACAATTCGATTGCCCATTGTAGGATTCTTCCTGCTAGATCTGTTTTCTGCAATATCCCCTTTATGGGCTGGTTGGTCCGAACCTTAATGGTATGAGCTTGAAAGTACGGGCGAAGTCGTCGGGATGTTAGTAAGAGAGCATAGGCAAACTTCTCTATTTTCTGGTAGTTCAGCTCTGACCCCTACAGTGCTTTACTAATGAAGCAGACGTGTTGTTGCCCACCCTCGTCTTCTCTAATTAGTGCTGAGGCTATTGCCCGACTTCCTACTGCGAGGTATAATATGAGTGGTTCTCCTTCTCGTGGTCGAGATAGGATAGGTGGTTGTCCCAAGAATTCTTTGAAGTGTCGGAAGGCTTGCTCGCATTCCGTTGTCCACTCAAAGTTTTTTCCCTTCCTTAAAGTAGCGTAGAAAGGGAGGGAACTTATCGCTGACCCTGCTAGGAATCTGGACAAGGCCGCCAATCTCCCATTGAGTTGTTGTACCTCTTTGACGCAGGTTGGGCTCTTCATGTTGAGTATGGTCTGGCATTTATCTGGATTTGCCTCGATTCCTCTTTGTGTGAGCATAAAGCCCAAGAACTTACCTGCTTCCACTGCGAAGGTGCATTTGGCCTGGTTAAGTCGCATACCATGCTTCCGTATGGTGTCGAACACTTGAACCAAGTCGGTCAGTAATGTCTCTTCACTTTGTGTCTTTATCAACATGTTATCTACGTAGACCTCCATGATTTTTCCGATGTAGTCTGAGAAGACCTTATTCATTAGCCTTTGATAAGTAGCTCCTGCGTTCTTAAGGCCGAAAGGCATTACGATGTAGCAATAGTTTGTTTTGGGTGTTAGAAACGAGGTTTTTTCTTGATCCCGTGGATACATTGGGATCTGGTTGTATCCCGAGTATGCGTCCATAAACGAGAGATACTTATATCCCGATGAGGTGTCTACTAGAGTGTCGATGCTTAGGAGTAGATAAGGATCTTTTGGGCAGGCTTTGTTGAGGTCGGTGTAGTCGGTGCACATTCACCACTTCCCATTTGACTTTTTCACCAAGACGACATTTGCTAGCCATAGTGGGTACTTAACTTCCCTTATGAATCCTGCCTCTAGCAGTGCTTGCACCTATTCTGCCACAGCCTGAGACCGTTCTGGTCCGAGTTTTCTTCGTCTTTGTTGTACCGGCCGGGATCCCGGATATACTGCCAACTTGTGGCTCATTAGTTCAGGATCTATGCCTGGCATGTCGGCGGCTTTCCATGCGAAGAGATCAACATTATCTCGTAGGAACTGTATGAGTGATTCCTTTGCGTCTCCTTTCAGGATTGTGCCAATATTAGTTGTCTTATCCGAGGTGTCTCCGATCTGAACTTTCTCTACTTCACCTTCGGGCTATGGTCGGAGTTCTTCTTGTCTCTGAACTCCACCAAGTTCGATTGTGTGGAACTCTTCTTCTTCGCCTCTGAGGTTTAGACTTTCGTTATAACAGCGACGCGCCATCCTTTGATCTGCTTTTATTGTAGCTATCCCTTCTGCAGTTGGGAATTTCATACATAGATGTGGAGTTGAAACTATTGCGCCGAGTTGGTTTAACGTTGTCCGACCTATTAAGGCATTGTAGGCTGAGCTTACATTGACCACGATGTAGTCTATCTTTGAGTGTTCTGGACTGGTTCCCCTTTCCGAAGGTTGTATGTAACGATACGTATCCCATTGGTTGTACTGGGGTATCCCCGAGTCCGAACAGGCTGTTCGGGTATGCTCTTAGTTCTTTTTCTTCTAAGCCGAGCTTGTCGAAGGCACTTTTGAATAATATGTCAGCGGAGCTTCCTTGGTCAATTAATGTACGGTGGAGGTTGGCGTTTGCCAGTATGATAGTAATGACTATAGGGTCGTCGTGTCCTGAGATGATTCCGGATGCGTCTTCTTTGGTAAACGTAATTGCTGGGATGTCTGGCGCCTCCTCCTTTCCTTCGACATGGTATACTTCTTTGAGGTGTCGCTTGCGGGATGATTTGGGGATTCCTCCTCCTGTAAATCCGCCGTGAATCATGTGCATGTGTCTTTCCGGTGTGCGAGGTGATCGCTCAGACCGTCTGACATCTTCATCCCTTCTTCTTTTTCTTGGCTCTTCATCCCGGTTGGCCAAAAACCGATCTAGTTTTCCTTCTCTTACTAATTTTTCTATGACATTTTTCAAGTCGAAGCATTCGTTGGTGGAATATCCTCGGACTCGATGATACTCACAGTATTCGTTCCGATTTCCTCCTCCTCTTTTGCCTTTGAGTGGCCGAGTTGGGGGTATTTTTTCTGTATGGCAGACTTCTTTGTAAACATCTACCAAGGATACCCTAAGAGGGGTGTACTTATGATATTTTTTGATTTTTTCCCCGGAGCGATCTTCCTTTTTCTTGGATTCTTTATCTTTGTCTCGATAGGCGGAACCGAACCTCGAGGCTTCCCCAAGTCGTGAATTCTCCTCCACGTTGATGTACTTCTGCGCCCGTTCTTGTACTTCGTCCAGGGATGTAGGGTATTTCTTAGATATAGATTAGCTAAAAGTTCCTTCTCGTAGGCCATTTATGAGGCCCATAATGGCAGCTTCTGTTGGTAGACTTTGTATGTCCATGCATGTTTTGTTGAATCTTTCCATGTAGTTACGAAGACTTTCCCGATCTCCTTGCTTGATTCCTAGTAGGCTGGGGGAGTGTTTAGCCTTATCTTTTTGTATGGAAAATCTGGCCAGGAACTTTTTGGCCAGGTCGTCGAAGTTCGAGATGGACTTTGGAGGTAGGCTGTCAAACCATCTAATGGCTATCTTGGTAAGAGTTGTTGGAAAGGCTTTGCAGCGAACTGCATCCGAGGCGTTAGTAAGGTACATTCTACTTTTGAAATTGCTGAGGTGATGGTTGGCATCTGAAGTGCCGTCGTACAGAGTCATATCCGAAAGTTTGAAGTCCTTTGGGATTTTGGTCTTCATGATTTCCCTGGTGAATGAATCTTGATCCTTGCGAGAGCTATCCTCTGGAGTGGATCGAATAGCTTTGGTTTTGAGATCGGCTTCGAGTTTTAGAAGCTTATCTTCTAATTCTCGGCGTCGCCTTATCTTCCGATGTAGATCCTCTTCTAATTCCTCGAGTTTTAGCTTTGCTTTAATCGATCGTGAAGCGCCTCTATAGCTCCCGCGTTTGGAGAATCCTTTTGTTTTTAAGTTGAGGAGTATTCTTTGGTGTAGTGTCAGCATTTTTGTGCGGCATTCTATTCTCTAGAGCTGAGTTGTGGTCGTTGTCATGGTCGTTCGCCATGGTGATGGGATGACTTTTAGGTTCCCCGGCAACAGCGCCAATGTTCCGATGGTTACCTGAAACTAGAGGTCGATCTCGTACGAGATCTTCTGTGCTGGATGGAGCGGTTGTGTCCGACTTGTTGGACTTGGTGGTAGTGCTGATCCTTCGTTCCCGAAGGGTGGGGGGTACCTGCAAGGGACTCCGATGCTTAAGTTAGCAAGGGTATTAAGCAGGTATTGAGTAGAATCAGAGTATGAGTTACACCTGGGTGCTCCAGTGTATTTATAATGGTGAGATGTGACCTTCTTTGGATAAGATAAGTTAGTTATCTTATCTTATCTTATCTTTTTTCGAGGTCAGCTTATCTTCCATGGAACCGCCTTTATCTCTATAGGCTTGGGCTGCCTTTGGATTGGGGTCGTATTCCTTGAGTTTGGCCCTTCTTTGGGCTTTCCTGTCGATTTGGCCGAGTTCTTTACGAAGAAGTCGGTCCGCTTGACCTAAAGAGGTTGGTCGCTTTGCTACTGAACATCCCGGCTCGGACAGCTCGACCCAGGGTATGAACACCAGCTCTAGCCCATCACTTGGGCGTGCCACATGGTATCGAAGGCGTGGCATGCCAGCTCTAGCCCATCACTTGGGCGTGCCACTTGAAGACCCAGGCATGGCACGCCAAACTTGGAGGAGTCAACTTAACTTGGGCATGCCACTTGGTGTCGAAGGCATGGCACGCCGGATATCATCCTCACTTAGGTGTGCCACTTGGGTCCCAGGCGTGGCACGCCAACACTAAAGAAGACCAAGTACCAAAGCTGGGCATGCCACTTGAGGTCGAAGGCGTGGCACGCCAACGCTCACTATTTACCTGGGTGTGCCACTTGAATACTGGGCGTGGCACGCCAGCTAGTAGAGCAAGGAAGAATTATGGGCGTGGCACACCAAACTCTAGGCATGGCATACTAGTTATGTTTACCAGAGAAGAAGATGCAACACCCACAATGGGCGTGCCACGCCAGACCCTGGCCGTGCCACGCTAGTTCAAAGCTCCAAGGAAGAGCCTGGGCATGCAACTTGAGGCCCAAGGCATGGCACGCCAGGCTAACCAATGCTTTAAGAAGAGCCTGGGCATGCCACTTGAGGTCGAAGACGTGGCACGCCAGGCTAACCAAGGTTCCAAGAAGACCCTGGTCGTGCCACTTGGGCTCAAAGGCATAGCACGCCAGGCTAGCCAACATTAAAGAAGACCCTGGGCATGCCACTTGGGCTCGAAGGTGTGGCACGCTAGGGATGCCAACACATGGGGCATGCCACTTGAAGAGATGGGCGTGGCATGCCAAGCCAAATTTAGAGGCTAGGCGTGGCACGCCACTTAAACACCAGTCACATGCCATCTACTGAAGGTCACGTTTATTGAGTTTTTCTTTTCCCTCCAATTGTAATTTTCTTTTTCTTTTGTATTTTCTTAATTCTAGTGATAGGAGTAGTATAAATACCCCCTGGAAGTACTGAAAAAGGGGTTGAGTTGGGTAGTATTGGATTGGCATTGCTAAGGTTAGATCTAGTTTTCACTTTACACTTCATCTCTTCCATCTCTTGTACTTTTCTCTGAGCTATCAGTAGCTAAACTCCCTCTTATTGGGAGAGGGAGCTCTGTTGTACTTGATGTATTAATGATAGTGAATTTTTTCTTCTCTTCATCTTCTTTTTGATTTTCTAGAAGGAATTTCGTTCTTCATGCTAGTGTTCAATCATCTTGGAAAAGAGGTTTGAATGCAAAATGGGTTTCATAGGAACCTTGGAAAAGGAAACATGAAACCATGCTTGAAATCCCTTCTCACACTTGAGTAGAATCTGGGTTTTGGGATTGGATATAATGACATATAATCCACCCATTATTTGGATCTATAATGATGTGTGGTATAATCAGGGACCAAGCATATCTCTCTTCATGAGCAATTAGACCATGGAATTGGCTGATTATCAAGATTTGAGAGATTGAGTTACCAAGGGATTGGGACTCAATCAATCATGATTGCCAAGAGGTCAATGAAATTCTATGGCGCCGTTGCCGGGGATTGAATTGAATTGACAGTGATTAAGTGGATGAACAGTTAGATTAATCATTTCTTTTATCTTTGTTAGTTCTTTTGTCTCATTTTTTTAATTTTTCACTACCTACATACTAACACTAACAAGAGCACACTAACTGTTGGATATTTTGTATCAATTAGTTTGGCTTACCCATCCTTCTCCCCAAGGGTGTTAACATTTTTTTCCTTTGTGATTTTGTCTTGTGTATGACAGGGAGAAGGAGAGCTGAAATCTCCTACATTTCTGAACCAGAGAGAACATTACTAAGATTGAGAAGAGAAGCAATGGCAAGAGGCAAAAGAGTAGTTGGTGAAGAAGAAGAAGAAGGTCCAACCCAAACCATGGAAGGAGAAACACAAAACCACCATGAAGAAGCTGTTGGCAACAACCATGCTCGACAAGAGCGGAGGGTGCTGGGTTCCTACATAAATCCCAATCCTGGAAATTGTGGGAGTAGCATCGTGAGACCTAATATACATGCCAACAACTTTGAGCTTAAGCCACATCTCATCACTCTAGTTCAGAATAATTGTTCCTTTGGAGGAAATGCTCAAGAGGATCCCAATCAACATTGATAAACCACTATTTTATGGTTTACAATGTGTTTAATTGTGTGGTTTTATCATGGTCTTTACCCACTTATTCATATAATTAGCATGCATTTTTATATTTCCTTCCTAAAATTATTACATGATTGAAAACATGCTTCTTTGGTCTTAATTTAGCTAATCTTAATCCTCTCTTATTACCATTCGATGCCTTGATCTGTGTGTTAAGTGTTTCAGGCTTTATAGGGCATGAATGAATGAGAGATTGGGAAGGAAGCTTGCAAAAATGGAAGGAACACAAGAAATTGAGGAGATGACCAGCGAGAAGTGACGCGTACGCGTCAACGACGCGACTGCGCAGAAGAAAGGAATTCGCAGTGACGCAGCCGCATGGCTCACACGACCGCGCGGATTGGAAAAGCACAAGTGACGCGGAAGCGTGGACGACGTGAACACGTGGCAGGGAAAAACGTGAATGACGCATCCGCATGGATGACGCGATCGCGTGACGTGCGTGATCTGCAGAATTACAAAAGTCATTGGCAGAGATTCTGGGACGCATTTCAACCCAGTTTTCGGCCCAGAAACACAGATTAAAGTCAGGAAACTTGCAGAGACTCATCAGGCTCTCATAATTCATAATTTTAGTTTTAGATATAGTTTTTAGAGAGAGAGGTTCTCTCCTCTCTCTTGGGATTAGGATTAGGATTAGGATTTCATCTTCTTCAATCACAGGTTCAATATTCCTTTTATATATTTTTCCAATTTAGTTTATGAACTCTTTATGTTTGGATTGATTTTCTTAATTAATGTTATTTGAGGTATTTCAGTTTATGATTGTTTTGTTTATATGAATGCTTTTAATTTAATTTAGATATTTTCCCTTTTGACTTTGGTTAAATGATTGGTGACTCTTGAGTTATCAAACTCATTGTTGATTGAAAATTGGAATTCTTCAAGAATTAATTCGAGATCCAATAACTCCAACTTTTCCCAAGGAAAGACTGGGACTTGAGCATTCGAATTAGTTCATCCACTTAACTTACCTTCATAGTTAGAGGTTAACAAAGTGGGAGAAAAATCCAATTTTCATCATAATTGATAAGGATAACTAGGATAGGACTTCCAGTTCTTCATACCTTGCCAAGAGATTTTATTATTGTTAATTTATTTTACTTGTCATTTAAATATACCTGTGCCCATTGCCCAAACTCCAAAACCCCAATTTACAAACTCATAACCAATAATAAGAACATACCTCCCTGCAATTCCTTGAGAAGATGACCCGAGGTTTAAATACTCGGTTATCAATTTTAAAAAGGGGTTTGTTACTTGTGACAACCAAAACGTTTGTATGAAAGGACTTTTGTTGGTTTAGAAGCTATACTTGCAACGGGAATTTATTCTGAATTCTAGACCACGCAAAAGTTCTCTCATCAAAATGGCGCCGTTGCCGGGGAATTGCAAACGTGTGCCTTATTATTGGTTATTGTAAATATTTTTCAAAAAAAAATATTTTTCTTTTACTTGTTTATTTGTTTCTTCTTTTCCCTCTTATTTCTGATAGCTATTATGAATTCTCACCCCTCTCGCTTTGAGTTTGGTTCTAACTTTATTGCAAGGAATGAAAGCTATAACAGGACTATGCATCAAGGTCTAAGCAATCAAAGATGGACGGAGCCAAGAGGATCTGATCAACCCTTTAGGCAACAACACCCTCCTAGATATCACAGACATAGACCATCCTACAATGCATACCAAGCTGATAGATATGGTGGACCGCCTAGTAGCTACCAACAAGCCCCACCGTATGCTCAGAGACAATCCTCACAACATAACTTTGAACCACCACACTCACAATCCCCTTTCCACCATTCACCTCCATCTGACCCCAATCCCTATTCACCACACTAACCACCATATGAACCATACCCAGAACCACCACCTCAATATACACTATCTCCATATCCTTATCAAGAGGAACCACTTCCGTGTTATGAACCTTCTCTCCCAACAAATGAACCCTCCTATCCACCCCAAACCTCCATGGAAAGCAAACTTGCCTCTATCACTAGTCTCGCCTCTACTCTTCAAGAACTTATATCCCGCTTGGGCCAACCCTCTACACCCAATATTCAACCCTCAAGCTCCACTGCACTTCCATCTCAACCACATAATGATCCACCCATCCCATCACCACCATCCATGGAAGAGCACCAATATCCATCAATCCAAGAGCAACATGATCCCACTGATACTATTGACATGGAACGAGAGAGAAGGGATCATCTTCGCAAATCCATACTTCATAAGGAGCTAGAGGAGGAACTAAAGGTGAAGGTAGTAGACACCCTTGAAGTTGACACCACGGTTGAAGAACTAGTGAAAGAAGACAATAAGGAGGATTTTGTGCTTAAAGGTGAAGAAATAGTTGAAAAGAAAATCATCGAGGACGAATACGATTGCATACTTAAATACCTGGATCAAGAAAGAAATCGATTACCTTTCCGACATTCAGACATTCAAAGAACCCCCATGGTTTCATGTGGGAAATCTACTGAAGAATGTAGCAGGAAGGAGAAATTGAGCACTCCGGTGGATAGTGAGCAGCACGATTTGATATTGGAACAAGTGGAGGAAGCCGGAATTATTGAAGAAGAAGAGGAGGCAGTGGTTGAAGACTTAGGAGATGCTGAACCTCCATGGGAAAGTCAAGTTATAGAGCACCCCTCAAAGACGTTTGAAGCTGATGTTGAGGAGGGTGTACAACCTCCAAAGCATATCATAGTTGAAGACTTTGAAGGAGACGATCAAGAGATGGATTCAATCATTGATGAATTCTTATCTACATTTAAATCCTCTTCCATTGGACTTGATATGGAGTTTAAAGAAGATGAAACACAACATCCCTTGCCCTTGGTAAACAATGAAGAAGAGATTAAATTGGAAGAAATTCACCAAAAGGAAGAGGTTGATATTGAAGATTACAAAGAGGTGGAAGATGTTGAAGAATAGCACAAGGGAGTGGAACTTGCACGTTCATTAGAAACACCTCCCCCTAAGTTGCCATCATCCTTCACAACATTCAAGTGGGTAAAATTCATATCCCTTAGCTTTCTAATTTCACATGAATATGTTTGCCACCCGGCTGGAACAATATTGCTCAACAAGAAGACGGGTGCAAAAGCAAGATTTGGGACCCCGGAATTCAATCTAGAAATCAACACTCTTGGGGCCTTGTCACTTGCTTTAACTTACTTGAAGGCTTTCTGCGCCTAGTTTGGGACCCCAGAGGCTACTGGAACTCCAAACATTGGTGGAGATTTCTGGATGAGTTAAAGCACAAGCGGCCATAACAGGAAGCTCCTCAAATGTCCAACTTAAGGACTTTAACTAAAAGTGCTAGGTGGGAGACAACCCACCATGGTATGATCGTTCCTTTTTCAGTTTTCATTTTAGTTGTTTTGTTTGGTTTCGAGTTTTGACTGAACCTGGAATCATGCATTTTTGCATAGCATTCACATTAAGCATTGCATTCTGCATTCAATTAAAAAAAAAGGAAAACATGCACGCGACGCGAAAGTTGGAAAAGAAAAGAAAGTTGGAAAGAGAGTCACGCGAAAGTGTGGCTGGAGGTGTGCCTTTGGCACAAATTGACCCACACGACCGCGTCATGTGGAACTTTGGCCTCCCACGCGATCGCGTCACTCACGCGATCGCGTGGCCCTGTAAATCGACGTAAAAGGGTGTATGGCCGAAAGTTGAGCTGGAATTGGGCTGGACTCATGCTAGCAGCACCAGCCCACTCACGCGAACACGTGCCCCACGTGTCCGCATCATATTGGATATCAGACCACCCACGCGACCGCGTCACCCACGCTACCGCGTCACCCTAAGATTTGGCAAAATGAGTTTCAAACAGAGAGTTGCGCGACCACGAGGCTGCACTCGCGCCAATCGCACAAATCAGGCCACGCGTTCGCGTGTCCCACGCATCCGCATCGCCTGAACTTATTGCGCCCCACGCGGCCGCGTCACCCACGCGACCGCGTCGCCCGCGTCGCACAACCTATCCAGATTAGTGCCAATTTTATTATCTTTTCTTCTCTAACCCTAATTTTTCTATTATTTTCTTATTCTATCTTCGTCCTTTCTTATTTACTCCTTCTTCCCTCCTTTCCCTTCTCATTATTGACCCACGCGACTGCGTCGCTCACGCGACCACGTCATGTGGAACTTTGGCCTCCCACGCGATCGCGTGGCCCTGTAAATCGATGTAAAAGGGTGTATGGCCAAAAGTTGAGTTGGAATTGGGCTGGACTCGTGCTAGCAGCACCAGCCCACTCACGCGAACACGTGCCCCACGCGTCTACATCATATTGGATATCAGGCCACCCACGCGACCACGTCACCCACGCGACCACGTCACCCTAAGATTTGGCAAAATGAGTTTCAAACAGAGAGTTGCGCGACCACGAGGCTGCACTCGCGCCAATCGCACAAATCAGGCCACGCGTCCGCGTGTCCCACGCGTCCGCATCGCCTGAATTTATTGCGCCCCACGCGGCCGCGTCACCCAGGCGACCGCGTCGCCCGCGTCGCACAACCTATCCAGATTAGTGCCAATTTTATTATCTTTTCTTCTCTAACCCTAATTTTTCTATTATTTTCTTATTCTATCTTCGTCCTTTCTTACTTACTCCTTCTTCCCTCCTTTCCCTTCTCATTATTGACCCACGCGACTGCGTTGCTCACGCGACCGCGTCATGTGGAACTTTGGACTCCCACGCAATCGCGTCACCCACGCGATCGCGTTGCCCTGTAAATCAACGTAAAAGGGTGTATGGCCGAAAGTTGAGCTAGAATTGGGCTGGAGTCGTGCTAGCAGCACAAGCCCACTCACACGAACGCGTGCCCCACGTGTCCACGTCATATTGGATATCAGGCTATCCACGCGATCGCGTCACCCACGCGACCGCGTCACCCTAAGATTTGGCAAAATGAGTTTCAAACAGAGAGTTGCGCGACCACGAGGCTGCACTCGCGCCAATCGCACAAATCAGGCCACGCGTCCGCGTGTCCCATGCGGCCGCGTCAGCCACGCGACCGCGTCACCCGCGTCGCACAACCTATCCAGATCAGTGCCAATTTTCTTATCTTTTCTTCTCTAACCCTAATTTTTCTATCTTTTCTT